>NC_059301.1:30396411-30423911 GCF_017591435.1 Portunus trituberculatus
TGTGTGTGTGTGTGTGTGTGTGTGTGTGTGTGTGTGTGTGTGTGTGTGTGTGTGTGTGTGTGTGTGTGTGTGTGTGTGTGTGTGTGTGTGTGTGTGTGTGTGTGTGTGTGTGTGTGTGTGTGTGTGTGTGTGTGTGTGTGTGTGTGTGTGTGTGTGTGTGTGTGTGTGTTTTACCTTACCTGTGCGAGAGAAATAATTGCTTCGGGTTACTGTTAGTACTACTTCATAGTCGATAATCACTTTCCGTTGGTATATAACATCGTCCAAAATAGAGGAAAACGTGTATACTGGTAGAAACTTGAGACGCCCTTGCTCTTCACTCTTCTTCACCTCGTGGAATATGCCAGAAGTGGCGTCCTGCCGCGATGAAAATTTGAAGGTAAATGAATAGTAAATGACAATTAAAATGAAAATTAAAATAAACTTTTGCGTTCTTTTTTCTGAGTGTGTGTGTGTGTGTGTGTGTGTGTGTGTGTGTGTGTGTGTGTGTGTGTGTGTTTCCGTACCATAACCGCCTGCATGGGTGCTCCCTGCTTTTCCCATACCATGACCACCGAGGGGTCGTCCATCACATCCCTGAGGGTCTGGTAGGGCTGGGGCAGGTGTCTCACTGCCAGCAGTGACATAAGGTTGCCCTCGTAACTCCGCGTCAGCACCATGGTCATCAGCATCCACACGCCCAGCACCACGCGCTGCCACATCCACCCGCCATCGCTCAAAGACACGGCTGTCGGGCCAAGAGTCGCTATGTAAATCAGCAGTGTTGTGAGTAGTGATCTCTTAGCTTTAATCCAGCCGGCATTCATTGTGACCAAAGTTGCTTCAGGTTCATGGCAACCGACACAGATAATCTGTGTTTCTATGGAATGCAAAGTAGTCCCCTTCTATGCCCGTGCACAGTTACCGGTCTCTTTGGAAAACTTCAAATCTTACCGCGGTCACTAATGTCATGGGAATTTTTTAAATGAGGGAGGAATTACAACACTAATCATCATTTATAAAAAGAGTAGAAGATGACTCTTCCTGCCTGCCTGCCTTCCTGCCGGCAGACTCAGTGTATCATCGTTGGGTCACAGACAACCGACCCAGATGCAAAAATCGGCATCATATCCTCGATAATAACCACTGAGCACACTTGCTGTTATCACCAATAAGTATTTTGTTATTTCAAACCAAAAATGAAATTGAAGATTAATGATCTTGTATGTTGATGTTGATCATATGTCATATCAATTTAGTAATATAAGACGACCGTCTCATTTTCAATATCAAAATAACGTAACTAACATTTATCATCTAACTAAATATCTCTCAGATGAGGAGTCTGATTTGTAGGTGAGAGGTTTTCGAATTAAATAAACATCAATAATAGAACGAATTGTAAACGAGTAAACAAGCAAGCGCGATCATCTAGTAGAACAGCTGTTTTATTGATATATTACTAAATTAGTACTGAAACACTTACACTGGCGGAGCATAATGTTGACGAAAGCAAAACCTTCCTCGCTAAAACCTTTCTCTGAGAATTTGAAGGAAAGGAGGGAAGAACCGAAAGACAGCAGTAAGAGAAAACCAAACACTGCTACCCACACCCATGGACCGAAGGGAAGCACAAAGCCCCAAGGGTCCACTTCAACACTCCCTCGACCCGCAAACACCTGGACAGACATGAGGGAGACTGGCCAAGTGAAGTCAGCGGCCTCTAATCGGGGAGCGTTCAAGGCAAAAGGTCCCAAGCCGAGGTCCACCTCCTGTGGAAATACCATATGTAGTTGTTATAAGCTAAATTGAACCAAGTGCCACGCTCACTGTCTCCAGATTTTTTAAGGAATATGGATTGGTGCGCACGTAATGCTCAGGTACTTACGAAATTCCTTTCTTATATTTGAAATGGTCGTCCATAAACGCATCCATATGATTATCAACATGTGCAATTGGAGTTAAGGAGGCAGGAGGTGTAGTTTTTGTATCAGATTATCCTACAATCAATATCTAGGCTATGTTATGATCATTCTCTAATTTCCTTGTCTGCATCACACACAGTGTATACGGCACATTATCTTCTTCCTATTATTTCTTTCGATATATGAGTTCCAGGCAGTATGTAAATATTTTGACAAATTAACAAACAAACGGAAATTAGATAAAACAGTGTCAGTACCTGGCTGTACACCTGGCCCACCATGCCAGTGAAAGTACCATCACGCTTCTTCACACCCCACGATCCGTCCGGTGGCCTCCGGAACGTGTACCTTTTCCGAGGCGAAAAAATAATAGATACTGCAGTTGCTCATTAGCTTTCATACACTGTCAAAACCAATAATTGGATTGTCATTTATTATATCATCACCTGAAACATGTCAAGATACTAAATCCGTTTTTCTGCCTTACGAAAAATTGAGTCCCTGCGCAAGATAATCGAGGACGGTGACCATGAATCCCTTAAACTCGACTTTCACGCCCCCAGGAACCTCAGAGTCTGGTTGCTCTTTCATTTTATGTCTGTGGTTCCGTTCCATCGCCACAACCAACTTTGCCTCTCCAGACAGTCTGCGAGGATACTCATACTTCAAAACACCAAGGAAAGATTACCATCTAATGAATGACGCGTAACAGTTTCAAGAGCTAGTGTCATGGAGTGCAATGTTATTTCATTTATTCTTTTTGTGGAAGCGGATAATTACTGATGCCACTAACAATACAAAACTGTCTCTCACTTGCTAAATTTGTTCCAGAAGAGCGGTCGATGCAATGACAGGTTGCCCTCTGCCGTCCAGGAACCAACCCGTAGTGGGGCGACGCCAGGCTGTTGGTACGGCAGCACCACCCACCCAGCAGCTCTGGAACAGCAGCGCTCTGCTTGGCGGTGATAGTGTTTACAAGCATACAGGAAACATACAGTTACATGCTAGACATGAAAACAGTACATTACATGAGAGACTCGTCTGTGTACACTAGAGCTTCCACACAGACACACCCCATACACCCACACACCTGGCCATCCCCGCCGCGTCATCCACCAGCAGCAGGAGGGAGTTGGTGAGGGCGAGAGTTTGGTGGATGGGGTGGAAGTTGGGCGGCGCGCGGCGGCTCACCACAATGAGCCTTGTGGCCCACACCAGCAGGCGACCCTTACGGGCCTGTTGGGCGAAGGCGGCCAGGAAGACTGGGTCGTCACTCACCACCACCACCACGACCATCCACGATGCCATCCGCACCTGCCCGTGACCTCATGGAAATCAAATAACCTCAACTACAGTAGTAGTAGTAGTAGTAGTAGTAGTAGTAGTAGTAGTAGTAGTAGTAGTAGTAGTAGTAATAGTGATTGTTACTGTTACTGTTATTGTTGTTGTTGTTGTTGTTGTTGTTGCTGTTGTTGATGTTGTTGTTGATGTTGTTGTTGTAGAGATAGTAGTGGTGGTAGAGTGGTAGAGGTTGTAGCGGTGGGAGTAGCACTATAACAGTAACAGCAACTATAACAACGCCGACCCAAGCCAGAGTCCTACCTGGCGGGCGCTAGTGATGACTTGGTCAAGCCGTGATCCATTCCTTGCCGCCTCAAACACCACAACGCTCCGCGAGGCTCCGAGGAACCTTCTGACTTGCCTCTGAAATAATTCCTCTTTGTATTTCTTCAAGTCAGTGTTCACAATAATTATACTAACAAAACTGGATGGAAGCCTCACCGAGAAACCTTTGCCAGCAATAATGACGAGAGAGGCGTCGCTTTTTGAGGACCCAAGCAAGACATCCTTCACCGCCTTAGCCGCTTCTACCTCCCAGCTGTTCTCTGTGGCTGAGTGCAGGACAACAAACAGATGTTAATGAGTATACTTTTGACCCACTTATTGGCAGGTGAGTAATAACAAATCTTTGGTGAGTAGTGCCTGATCATACGAGACCGACAATCTCAGAACACTCAGAATATGGATAAGAGAAAGAAAAATCTTATGCAGCGAGGCCGCGGGAGGAAGGTAGACAAGCAGTTAGCAAAATCAGAATAGGCTGAAGAAAGTTTGCTAGAGGAGTGAAGTTGGTAAAACGAAAAGCTCTTGATTCCATCATATTCAATAAAAAAAAAAAAACAGCATAGGTGGAATCTGCCCTCCCCGCCTCTCTCATACATGTGAAGCATATCCCATATACTTGGATGGATCAGGACCTTCGTAGTTGCGGGGGAGGGTGAGAAAAACTGGTGGAGTCAACTCAGAACCCATAATTTCATAGAAGCTGTTTTATATAGAGATGAGATGAAATTTTCAGCTTAGATTATAAAGTAAATGACAAACTGAGAATATTTAATGTACAAGAGAGGGACAGTTTAGTGACATTAAAGAGAGGATAGTTGTCTATAGGAGGATGTGTCGATCTGACAGATGGATAAATTGAACTTTTTAAGTACTGCACAATACTAAATTTGCTCTGCCCCAATCAGAAATTCTAAAGAGATAAGAAGTCAGGCATTATATGTCGTCTCTGCGTGATATATTGAATTTTAAAAGGATTGGACATCTCCGAAAAGACGTGGAAAAGTGTACGATATCAGCGTAGGAATGGCTAGGACAAGAATTTTGGTTCAGAATATGATTGATAAAATGATAGAAAGACAGTGGCTGACCAGACAGAACCCTGTGAAAAACCAATGATAACATATTTAGATCAGTCATCGTTTACCGTAGCAGCGTTAAAATGGTGAGAAAAGAAACTTGAGATGAAGTTATAAAGAATGATAGAAGAGGTAGAAGGTAGCTTCAGAAATTAAAGATTTTTGCCAGATACTACCAAAAGCTTTAGCTATATTTAAGGAAAGGGCAAAAATTTCACTAAAATCCCTAAAAGAGGATGACGACCTAGACTTAGTAAGGAAAGCCACAAGATCGATAGATAGTTGATTTTTATTTTTAGGGTAGATTTAAAAACTTTAGAGAAATACAAAACTAAAGCATTAGGACGGTAGCTTGAGGAATTTGAACTGTCACCCTTTCAGGAGCAGGACAAGATACAGATATGATATTGTCATCGGAGGAGCTCAACGATGAAGATAGGATAACAACATAAGCAAAAAGATTAGAGGTAAGGAAAAGGTGAAGAATGTTGGGCGTATCACCAAGACAGTCAGGAGTACGAGTATGGTGTTGCACCAGTTGTTCTGTCATGGAGATAGCAAAGTTAACGGCTAGTTCACCGGGATGGTCAGTGAAGGGAAAGGAAAGGCAAAGCTGGTGGTGAATATTGAAGTCTCCAAGAATGGAGAGAAAATAGGTGAGAGGTATACTGCACATAAAAATATAGTTTGAGTGACTTTGTAGTCGTAGCCAGATGGTGGAAAATTCAGAAGATTCAAGAGCGTAGGCACGAGAGGAGGTTAGGCTGATGTGTACATAGACGCAACATCCAGGTTTGGTACGAAAATGAAAACAATGAAAGTAGGAGAGATCAGAAAATGGGTTACTGTCAGTTGCCTCAGACACCTGTGTTTCAGTAAGGAATAGAAAGTGTCGGGTGTTAAGACATTTAGGGTTGATGCTATAAGAGCAGTCTGACATGGGAACATTTATGGTCTCCTCCCCAGACTGGGACTCGAAGAATGGTGCAGAAGTCACCAGATTCCACTCATAATTATTGTGTGTTTGTGTATGTATTTAAGTAGGAAGAGGGTTGTCTTTAGAAGGAAAGTTGTGACTGCCCCTTCACGTTGTGACAAAGAAAAACTTTCAGTGAAGTCACAGCTGGATTATTGATGACTTCACTACATCCCTTGACCAAGTCCTTTTTTTTTTTTTTATTTATACCATGTGGGGTTTTCACGGGAATTTCTGGGCTAAAGGGGATACTTTTTAGGGTACCTCCTATCTCAAAGCCCACCCGCTAGGAAACCGTTGCCCTGAGTGAGGAAGCCCAACCTGCACTCAGACCGTGGACAGGATTCGAACCCGTGCGCTTGGAGACCCCTCGTATCCCAAAGCACGCATGGTTCCACTGTACAACGGCGTCCTTTAGACCACAATGGGAGTATTATCGTGACTACTGCATCCTCTTTCTGCAGGTGACCAAAGGAGGTGAAGCTGCCGACAACGCTTCAGACTTTATCACCACGTTTTAGAATTTGTCACAGCGGGAAAAGATACAAAGTGGTTGAGAGTCACTGAAGTAAAATTACATTAGGAAAAGTAGGAATTAACCATTCTTAAGTGAAAAGTGTGAACTCAGGACTCATAAATTTGTCTATGATATATCTTTTATTTTTAATCCTAATAGATTATTAGTAAATGAGCAAATGAGCCTTTCTTGATATATTCTTACGTTCAAGACGAAGTGCAGGAAATACGGTGATGTAGGTCACCAAGAGGAACCAGAAATAGAACATCGCAGCCATTCCCATGTAGCGCCTGGCGGAGGGAAAGTAACATCACATTGACAGCTTTTGGAAGCTAGTGAGAAACACATTCAAAATATTCTTTTATTAGTGAAATGGATTAGCTCGATAAAAAGTTTCATCGCGTTTAACTACTTTTCCATTAATACACTAATAATTTGCATATTGTACTCCTTTTTACATAAATATATACTACTCTGGAATAACAATTTGAATAAACTCCCCCACCTCTCTCTCTCTCTCTCTCTCTCTCTCTCTCTCTCTCTCTCTCTCTCTCTCTCTCTCTCTCTCTCTTATTTATACAAATTACAGAGTATTTACATTTCAGAATAATTACATTCTAGTACATCTTATGTGCTAAATGTATTTTATAGGCTAAAGGCACATTTTTAGTGTTAGCTATCTAAAAACCTAACTCTGATCTAGTGTTACGTCAGCCCTGCCTCAACAACCAGTTATTTACTGACAATGTAAAGTCTTGGAGGGTTGCCCCTTCCAAATTTGCCACTGATGTTAGCAGGGCATTCCACAAACTTGAGCATTTATTGACATAGTGCCGCTGCTGGTGCCACGTCCGGCAACGGGGCTGTAGCAGCTCACCCAGGTGTCTGAGCGACAGCCCTCGTAGCCACAAGGGCCGCCGTTGTGGCTGCCTTAGCGGTTCTAAGTGACTCACTCGCTTCACTTGCACTTTAAACATGACGGTGAGTCCCTCCATGTCCCGACGCTGTTTGCAGAGATTGCAGTCGTGGCTCGTGCCCAGCTCCTCTTTCCTTAATGAGTCGCGCTGCCCACTCCTGTACCTTGTCTATGAGAACAAGGTGCTTCCTGGCAGCGCCGCCCCAGGCAAGATACCCATACTCCATGGATGAGCGAATTTGTGCCTTGTAGAGAATTTCCAGGCTCCTGTTGTCGAGGAGCCACGACATCCTCCTCAGAGATGCCAACTTCCCCGAGGCTTCTCTGGCGAGTCGCTCGATGTGGGATTTGAAGGTCAGCCTGCAGTCATAGGTGATCCCCAGTACCTCTACCTCGTCCTGTGGTGCCAGCGTCTTTCCACTGAAGTCGAGGCTCAGGGGTACGCTTGACCTGGTGACGTGGAGCAGCTAGGTCTTGTGTAGTGCAAACTTCACCTGCCACATGTTGCCCCAGGCGATGATGCGTCTCAGATTCGTGTTGAGCTGAGCCGCGACGGCAGACGCCTCCCCCGGGTCGTGGCTCTGGGTCAGAGTGAGGTCGTCCGCGTACGTCTTTATACTGGGGATGAAGTGCAACAAGTCATTTATATAAATGTTCCAAAGCAGGGGGCCGAGACAGCTTCCCTGAGGAACACCTGCTCGTATGGACTGCCCCTCAGACTCCCGACCACCGACAGTTACCCGCAGGTGTCTGCCCTTCAGGTAGTCCAAAAGGAGTGGCAGTAGTGCCCCGTCAATGCAGGCTGCGTGGAGCTTCGTAACCAGGGCTGAATGCCACGCAAAAGCTCCTTCGATGTTCAGTGCCACGACAGCAGTGGCCCTGCTCTGGTCGAGGGCTCCACTGAGCTCTGACGTCATCAGTAGGTGCATGTCTGCTGCTGACTTCCCCTGTTGAAATCCAAACTGCTTGATGCATAGCAGGTGTAGTGTCTCAAGGTGCTGTGTCACTCTTGAGGCTACTATTGTCTTCAACATTTTGCTCAGCATCGGTAGCAGGGAAACAGGGCGATAGTTTTTCACATCAGTTTTCGCACTTTTTTTTATGCACTGGCACTACATTGCTAATTTTCCAGCTTTTTGGCCACGTGCTGGTCTGAAGGTAATTATTGAATAGTGTGGCGAGTGGGTGCGCCAGCTCGCTGGCACACTGGCGATGCAGGCGGAGGTCAATATAGTGCGACCCTACTGCCTTCCTCTCGTCCAGTTTTGTGAGAATGGATCTCACTTCTGCCTCACTTGTTATTTGTTGTAATTTGTTTTTGATGGTTTGAGGCAGTGTTGGAAGTGGCTTGTCAGGGTCAGGCACGCACATCTTGAAGGCAAAGTGTCTGGCCAGGAGGTATGGCTTGTCCTTGGCAGTGTGAGCCACACCTCCATCATCCCGTTGGAGAGGAGGGATTTTGCACCCTCTGGATTCGCCCTGCTGCTCCTTGACAACTTTTCGCTTTGTTCCCATCTGACCACTGCACCCCGGAGTGTCGCTCTCCATTGTTCTGAGGCCCATTTTTGTGTATTTTTCATCTGCTGGGTTGCCTCCCTGTGCTTTTTACCTGTTCCATGCTGTTGGGTGTCGCTTGTAGGCTTGCCAGGCACGGTATCAGCAGCAGATGAGCACTGAGGACCGAACCAAGGCTGATCCGAGGCCTTGGTTGTGTGCTGAGAGTGTGGCACCCTACGTGTTTGTAGGACATAGAGCACCTCAGAGATTCTCTCTACCTGCTCATTAGTGGTCTCTCTCTCTCTCTCTCTCTCTCTCTCTCTCTCTCTCTCTCTCTCTCTCTCTCTCTCTCTCTCTCTCTCTCTCTCTCTCTCTCTCTCTCTCTCTCTCTCTCTCTCTCTCTCTCTCTCTCTCTCTCTCTCTCTCTCTCTCTCTCTCTCTCTCTCTCTCTCTCTCTCTCTCTCTCTCTCTCTCTCTCTCTCTCTCTCTCTCTCTCTCTCTCTCTCTCTCTCTCTCTCTCTCTCTCTCTCTCTCTCTCTCTCTCTCTCTCTCTCTCTCTCTCTCATTATTGCTTTTTCTCCTACTCCTCCTCTTCGTTTTTCTTCTGTTTTTATGTTCCCGTCTTCTGTTTGCATTTTTTCGACTTTATAAAGGTAAAGAAATAATCAGTCATTCGTTTATTTTTCAAGTATATACAAGTTAAATTGACCATCGTAATATGTGACACACTTAATATTATAGCGCAAACACACACACACACACACACACACACACACACACACACACACACACACACACACACACATACACACACACACTCAGGTGCGGCGAGGCTAATGGGCGAGCATCTCGAGGTGTAGTCCCTGTTAACCTAACAGCAAGTAGGAACGGATGTAACTTGAGGGGTTGTGGTCTCGCTTTCCTGGTGTGTGGAGTGTGTTGTGGTCTCAGTCCTACCCGAAGATGAGCTATGAGCTCTGAGCTCGCTCCGTAATGAGGAAGGTCGGCTGGGTGTGTCGGGAGGCCGGCCAGGAGCACGCTCAGCGACAGGAACAGAACCTAACACGCCACACAGAGGGTACAGAGAGTTACCATGCGAGACATGAGACAGCCACAGCTGTAGAGGCCCACATAGTGGATGGCGCCAGGGATGGACATTGAGTTAGTGGGTAAAGACGGTAAAGACACAACAAGGTGATAAGCTAAAAATATGCGAGAGACCCACGGCGAACGATGTTTGTTTAAGTAGAGATATGGTAAAGATACTCGTTGTTTCGCTGGAAGGCCCCTCGCCTCCAGCTGCCCGGTGTCAAGGACGACCCAGGACAAAGTGATCAAGTTATGTGTAGTGGGGACCGATGGTATCGTAGGATAGGTGTAAATATAAGGAGAAACACAGGACGAAAGACTCACTTTTCTCTAGCTCAATCATTCCTTCATTTTAATTTTTTTCGGTATTAAACACCACCATGAAGACTGGGTTCCTCCTCTGCTTCGCCTTACTAGTAAGTAGTAACTTGGAGTAATTTTCCTAAGTGCCATAGAGCTTCGTGCGATATGTACTGTGGACGTAGAATGGACTTAGAATATTTTTGGTGATCCTTCGCATGTAGTGATCACACATGTGTTGTACCGTAGGACTTTATCGTGCTGGATGAATGAAGTGAGTAATCTCAGATACTTTGATGGAAAGAAATGGTTTTGAGCTGTGTTTGTGAAATATCCCACAAAAGAATCCACTAGCCTTGGCCACTTAACCATACCTGAGTTAGACAGGTAAGCAGTGTAAAGTAAAACAGCTCACATGTGTAATTAGCCATCAAAAGCCGGTTACGACAGGTGACCAGCAGACGACCGTAGTGAATTACACAGAAAGACGCGCGTGCAGACATGCACGCACGTACACACGCACGCACACACACACACACACACACACACACAAATATGCGCGTTCCGACACGTGTGTGTGTGTGTGTGTGTGTGTGTGTAATTCACCTCGGTCGTCTGCTGGTCACCCAGCCAGTCTTCCCCATTACGGAGCGAGCTCAGAGCTCATAGACCGATCTTTGGGTAAGACTGAGACCACATCACACACAACACACACTGGAAAAGCGAGGCCACAACCCCTCGAGTTACATCCCGTACCTATTTACTGCTAAGTGAACAGGGGCTACACATTTGCCCATTTGCCTCGCCGCGCCGGGACTCGAACCCGGCCCTTTCGATTGTGAGTCGAGCATACTAACCACTACACTACGCGGTGTGTATTGTGTGTGTGTGTGTGTGTAATTCACCTCGGTCTCCTCCTGGTCACCCAGCCAGTCTTCCCCATTACGGAGCGAGCTCAAAGTTCGTAGACCGATCTTCGGGTAGGAATGAGACCACAACATACTCCACACACCGGGAAAGCGAGGCCACAACCCCTCGAGTTACATCCCGTACCTGTTTACTGCTAGGCAAATGGGGCTTGCCCATTTGCCTCGCCTTTTACCGGGACTCGAACCCGGGCCTCTCGATTGTGAGTCGAGCGTGCTAACCACTACACTACGCGGTGTGTGTGTGTGTGTGTGTGTGTGTGTGTGTGTGTGTGTGTGTGTGTGTGTGTGTTTGTGTTTCACTGTTTGATCTGCTGCAGTCTCTGACGAGACAGCCAGACGTTACCCTACGGAACGAGCTCAGAGCTCATTATTTCCGATCTTCGGATAGGCCTGAGACCAGGCACACACTACACACCGGGACAACAAGGTCACAACTCCTCGATTTACATCCCGTACCTACTCACTGCTAGATGAACAGGGGCTACACGTGAAAGGAGACACACCCAAATATCTCCACCCGGCCTGGGAATCGAACCCCGGTCCTCTGGCTTGTGAAGCCAGCGCTCTAACCACTGAGCTACCGGGCGTGTGTGTGTGTGTGTGTGTGTGTGTATGTGTGTGTGTGTTCATATTTTCTTTTCTGTTTCATTTGTTTGTTCTACAGCATCATCTGTTCTATCTTTGCCTCCGACTAGGTATGTAGCTTATTATAGATGTGGAATAGTGAACGAGTGACCTCGTCATAGGTCGCAGGGCCTCCTGTCACTCATGTTTCCTATGTATTCCTGTGCAGTCTTCGTTGTATCATACAGGTATTTTTCGTTTTGTGCGTGTTCTTTATGTAAGTATTCGCTAAGAAGCAACATTGAAAATATAATAGTTAATTGAAATTGTGTTATCTGTTCGCTAAGATCCGATTTGCCCCAACCGCATTTCAAACAGTGCGCCAGATGCGTAGTTTCGCCGCCTGCCGATAGATGGCCGCTCCCGCTCCCGGTTCAATGTTTACGGCCGTCTCTTGTGTTTACAGTCACAGCCAGTCCAGCCAGTTTACTTATTCGTCAAGATGGCTACACTCAACTACAGATTGAATTTCAAAAGAAAAAACGCCAGACCACCATGCTGCAGATTTTTTTTTTTTTCTTCAATAAACCGCCTGTACAACCAGTCACAGAAGAGGAAGAGGAAGTGGATGATCCTGAAACCATAGTAGAGGAAGTGGAAGTGGAAGTGGATGTGCCAGAGGAAGTGGACAGCACAGACGAACATTGCGAGTGACTGTGAAGGACTGTAGGAAGTTAGGGAGTATCGTGTTCAGTGTTAATGGGTGCTTTATTTACACTTCATTTACACCTTAGTTGTTACATTATAGGCTTAGAATTATACATTTTTAGAATATGTTCACTTTATTAGTCAAATAAATGAGTTTTTCGCTCAAAACAAATGGAACTTTTTTTTACCAAAACCTCATTCACCCTATTATCTATAGTTTTTAAGGGAGAAAAATAGTTTTGTTTTGTTTTTTAAGCTATTTCAGTTTGTGCGATGCCTGTAGGAACCCATATATCGCACAAAATGAGAAATACCTGTATTTTCTTCATTGACATGGCAAGTGTAGCTTAGAATTCTCTGTAGTCTTTCACTTTCTTCGCTTCCTTCTTTGTTTAATATTTCCTTTTCAGCATTGAAGTTTTACTATTAAAAGAAATAAAATTTTATTGTGTAGTAGAGTTTACAAGGAGGCATTAGACACTTGCTAAAACGCTAATTCTTCCATGAGATCTTATAGCAGTGGTTCAGGGAGTGTTGTGAACTTATCACTGATCGTTTCCCTTTGTGTCTCACAACACAAGGGAGCAGTCACAGCCTGCACTCTAAAGACGATTCTCTTCTTTCACACAAAACTACATGCACCTCACTACACATACATTCGTCACTCAAGATTTAAGATTGAAATAGTATTATAAAAAGACTCCTATATCATCTATGGAATACCCTTCTAGATAACACTTTTTTCTATTCACCTTGTTTGAAGGCCAGCGGCACCTCAGTGGGCTTTTTTTTTTTTTTTAATCAATTTTTTGCCCTTGCCCGGTCTTCCCTCTTACATAAAACAAAGTGACAAAAGGCAGTGGTTGTGGTGGGGGTGATAGTAGTGGACCCAGTGACAGAGGATTAACGAAATATTTCATCTTTAGGACTTGAAGCCTTTTGCCTCAGATGGGCGTGGCTGTCATCTCATGGGACTACACACAAGTATCACTATATCTCTCTCTCTCTCTCTCTCTCACACACACACACACACACACACACACACACACACACACACACACACACACACACACACACACACACACACACACACACACACACACACACACACACACACACACACACACACACACACACACACACACACACACACACACACACACACACACACACACACACACACACACACACACACACACACACACACACACACACACACATTTCTTTGGGTATGTAAGTACACTGACTAAGTGAGTGAAGATAAACAAAGGTACCCAGTAAGTTTGGGGATCAATTTCTTGAGTCTCACCTGGTTTAGGGACCAGTTGTCATGGGTCTCAACTGTCTTGGGTCTCAGCTGACTTGGTGATCAACTGTCTAGACCTCTAGAGTCTCAATTGACTTCTGGACCAGATGACCCGAGTACCAATAGCTTAGGGACCAATTTGACCTGCACTCCCTGAATTGTTCCGGTGCACAAAAAGGCTGAGAAAACACTTCACACAAATCATAGACCAGTCTCAATTCTTTACAGTTTTAGTATTTTCTTTTTTAATTGTTACAATCACATTAATGAATTACATCATTAAATGTTCAGTTTCGGCTGATACCAAGTTTGGTTTTCGCCCAGGCTATTCCACTCAGTTTGCTCTGCATCACCTGTGCCAAAATGTACATAAAACTTTAGATAACAAGGGCTATCAAATATCAGTTTAACACAATATCCCACTCTATTCTACTACACAATTGAAAATCTATGGAATCTGTGGTACAGCACTGAGCTTTTGATGCCTATTAGAGTTCATATGACTGTAAGAGCAGGATGGAGCTACTGGTTTTATTTCAGAATGAAAATTATTGTTTGTAGTGAGGAACAGGTAGCGCTGATGTCCGCCCAACTTTTTAGGGAGGCGTCCATTCCGCTCCCACCAACGCAACCAGCGTCTTACTGTGTGCGGACTCCTGCCAGACCGCCGAGCGATTGACCTCAGGGAAAGGCCAGCAGACCACAACCACAAGAACGAGAGCCGCTCGTACAGACAAGTTTCCCTCCGAGGTTGAAACACCATTTTCTCTACAATGAAGCAACGGCATCTAATAGAAACTTGCCAGTGACAAAAATAGTGTAGTAATCTGCGTGATGATAGAGCAACAGTGTGTGTGTGTGTGTGTGTGTGTGTGTGTGTGTGTGTGTGTGTGTGTTACACTACTACCAGTGTTCGTGAATGCAAGCCAGAAACTGCTCATCAGCACCACAAAGATGGTGAGACTCACCGGCAAGAGTGGTAGGGCAGAACTCGATAGCAGCAGGAAGATGGAAGCCAAGTGAGTTTTGAGCAGGGGCGGCGCCACTTTATATTGTGGTTATCCAGCGTCTGCATCACGCAAGAAGGTCACCCTCACAAGCTAGGAATTACTGACACAGCTGTCAACATATCACGCTAGGCTAGGAAATGTGTATCCACAGAACTGTACAGACGATGAAAGTAACGCTATGACACTTTTTAACAGGTATTTTCTGTTATTTTTACTATTATTACTACTACTACTACTACTACTACTACAGCTGCTGCTGCTGCTGCTGCTACTACTACTACTACTACTACTACTACTACTACTACTACTACTACTACCGCTGCTACTACTAATGAATGGATATATAATGCTGGATACTTTGACTTTCAAAGTATCCTGTCTGTCGGCCTATCTGTCCTTATTAAAGGAAACCAGCAATCACTTATGCCTTACTCTGTGATACATAAGAGGTAAGGAGTTAGAAAAAAATGCCATTCATCATTATTATCAACATTAATATTTTCATTGCTAATCATGAGCATCACCAATATCAAACTGTGTATTCATTGCGTCATTTACTTGATTTGATTGTTAATGTCATTATCATTATTTTCATATTCTTCTTGGTTGCACTCCAAGTTAGTGATACACTTTTGCTCTTTTAACTGCCATGCCATACTTTCTATATTTGAAGGGTATCTGTGAAAATGCACTTCCTGGAAAGAAGAAAAAAAGTGCAGAGTAATATAATGAACAGAGGGGGTGGATAGGATAAGAAGTTTGGGTTAGATCATTGATGAATAACAGAAACAGAGTGAGTGACAAAACAGAACAATGAGGAACACCAGTGTTAATAGATTTAAGATGAGAGTGGCCGTCTATCACATCAACAATAGAACGATCGGAAAGGAAACTTGAGGTAAAATTGAGCATTTGGTTGTTGTTGTTACTACTATTATCATTATTATTATTATCATTATCATCATTATTATCATTATTATTATTATTGTCATGAATGTTATTATTATTATAGTTGTTGTTGTTGTTGTTGTTGTTGTTGTTGTTGTTGTTGTTATTGTTCTTGTTATCATTATAATAATAATAATAATAATAATAATAATTATTATTATTATTATTATTATCATTATTATTTTTGTTATTATTACTATTATTATTATTATTATCATTATTATTATTATTATTATTATTATTATTATTATTATTATCATCATCATTATTACTATTATTATTATTATCATTATTATTATTATTATTATTATTATTATTATTATTATTATTATTATCATCATCATTATTATCATAATTGTTATCATCATCACTATTACTGTTATTATTAGTAGTATTGTTATTATCATTATTATCATTATGATGATATGAAAAACAAGGAGGAGGAGAAGAAAATTTTTTTTTCTCATGTAAGAGGGGAGGACTCGCCAAGGACAACGAAAAGATAACGAAAAAAGTCCCACTCTATCGCCAGTCTCCTTATAGAGCCGATACTTAGCCAAAGGACAGGGACAAATGTTTTCAATCAAGTCAAGTCATAGGATGTTGGAAATACAGACACAGGCAGGAAGTTCCTGAGTTTACGAGAGAATGGAATGAAAGATTGAGAGTGCTGGTTAACTCTTGCATTAGGAAGTTGGACAGAATAGGATAGGGGTGAGAGGAAGAAGAAACTTTGTGCAGAGAGCCTTTAAGAAAAGGGAAGGCATGCAGTTTCCAAGATCAAAAGAGCAGTTAGCATGAAAATAGCGGTAAAAGATAGCAAGAAATGCAACACTCCGGCGGTGAGGAAGAGACTGAACACAGTCAGTTAGAGTAGTGTTTTTCAACCAGGGGCCTGCGGACCCCTAGGGGGGCGCAGAAATTTACTAAGGGATCCGCGGGGCAGGAAACTGAACATATTACAATTGATTTAGATAATTGATGACTACATAATGTCTTAGTCAATATGTCCAGCTTTTTTTCTAGTTTTCTCTGACTAGTTGTATCTCAGAATGTTGTGATTATTTGTACAGTGTATTACAATATTTATATGACTATGATCAAAAAGTGAGAAAGTTATATTTGTTTGCAACATTGCTTCCGGGGTGGTATAACATGATACAATTGTTACACAGTAGCATGCTGCCTGAGCTCAGCCTGGAAGCTGTATACATTCTGCCATCGATTGCTGCTGCCTGAACACGTGACATGACTGGCTGTCTTTATGGATTGTTGTTGTTTTTTCCATAATATGGTTTAAATTGTTTTCTTGCTTGCTTTTTATTTGACCACACTGTAATATTGAAACTGAGCAACACATATGGAGCCTTTACTCTTAAGGGTTTTCTTTTTTTTTTTTTTTTTTGAGTGAGGTTTACTTGTCACTTAGGAAAATAGACAAACATGTTATTAGACCATCCATATCAAAACAAGAAGTACTACAAAACAAACAGTGTGCTACATACAAATGTAAAATGATTATATCCTATCTAATCCAGTATTAAGAGGTCCCCTAAATAGATCAGTGGAAGTAAGAGGTCCACAAAGCTTGAAAGGTTACGAAACCCTGAGTTAAAGGAAGGGAATAAGAAAACAACAAAATAATAAAACAATTACCTGAAGAACCATGAAATCAATTAATCAAGCAATCTTATTTTCGCAATAAATAAAGTTCATAACAGTAGTCATGCTACACAATCGCCAATGTACACTGAGGCTCATGTTTGTTGAAATCAGCGAGACAAGACTGAGGCGAGGCCAGCTTCAAGACAGAGCGTTGCTAAACCCACGTTCAGGCCAACCGTTAGCACCACCATCATGGCCTGAAAGAGAAACCGATTCATTCATATTGATCTTGTGCATCATGTAATCAGCCTTGGACTGTAGCAACTTCCCCACTAACGTAACAGTGCTTCCTACATACTCAAAGTACCTTACGAGTATTTAAGTTTGCAAGATTGCTACTTTATTCGTGAAATAGCACTTCTCTTCCTATATATCTTAACTCCCTCTTCTCATCAAAACCAACACCTTTATGACTACAATCAGGCTGTCCCTGCTTAATTAATCTTAGCTCGGTCTCAAACTTATGTTGATTGCTTGTACTGATCAGTTCAATAATAATGATTTCTTCTCGTGCTAACAGCTTCCATCCTTCGAGATTCTCACCATCGTAATTCACTTCCTGTCAACAGTTATTAGTTGGCTAAACAGTGTACTTATACGTTTGTTTAGAATCAATATAATAATATTTGCATAATAAAGTAATAAAGTGGAACCAAACGTGTTTTGGGGTCCGAGGGGTCTCCAAGCACACGGATTCGAATCCTGTCCACGGTCCAGGTTTAGGTTGGGCTTCCTCACTCGGGGCAACGGCTTCCTAGCGGGTGGGCTTTGAGATAGGAGGTACCCAAAAAAGTATCCCCTTTAGCCCATAAATTCCCGTGAAAAGCCTACATGGTATAAATAAAAAAGACTTCCAAAGATTCGAGGTATCTATCTGAGTTACTAAGTAATCATCCATCTATATTAATCAAGAGATTACTGACTAGCTCTAAATACAAATGCGATCCCAAGAAGCATCATACTCGACCTGTACAGAAATGAGATCCATCAACATCATCACCTGAATCACTACCACTATACTCATAACGAATCACACCAAGATCCATTACCCAGCACTGCCTCAGTGAAAGGGACGAGCTGACTGTGATCTTGGTTGGCTCTCGCTCGCATGAACTGGAGTTTTGAGCAGCGTCCAGTCTCCAATAGTTGTATAGTCCAGCTTCTATCATGGACAGTATACTGCAATAGAAATTATTTATAACACAGTCCTGCTCAATCAACTTTAATGATATTTCAGGAAAAAAAAATTCTGAAAATGGTACCCACACCATCATCTTAGGAGTGTTCACAAGGGAATTAAAGATAAGTAAGTATCAATGAATATTATCCTTCGTGTAAGAGAGGGACAGTCCCTTTTCACAAATGATCAACAATTTTTGAGAAGTCTTACTTAACTGTTTGTATCAAGGGTATTTAACTTATTCAAGTTTAATGGATATTTTGTATCATACGAGAGAGAGAGAGAGAGAGAGAGAGAGAGAGAGAGAGAGAGAGAGAGAGAGAGAGAGAGAGAGAGAGAGAGAGAGAGAACATAAAAACATAAGAAAAGAGGGAAGCTGCAAGAGGCCGCCAGGCCTATACGAGGCAGTCCCAGTGTGCTTAATCTATCTATTTCCAGCTATCTTCCCCATCCATGAATTTATCTAACATTCTTTTAAAGGTCCCTATTGACTCAGCCTTTACTACACGACCACTGAGACCGTTCCACTCATCAACCACTCTGTTTGAAAACCAGTTTCTTCCCATTTCTTTCCTAAACCTGAATTTTTCAAGTTTAAACCCATTATTTCTGGTTCTGTCCCACTACTGATCCTAAGAACTACATTCATGTCCCCTTTGTTAAAACCCTTATACCACTTAAATACTTCTATCAGGTCTCTTCTTAACCTACGTCTCTCTAAGGAATGCAGATTAAGTTTTTTCAGTCTCTCTTCATAGGAATATCCATCATTCCCTGTATCTTTTTAGTCATCCTCAGAGCTATGTCCTTCCTGAAATGTGGGGACCAGAATTGTACCGCATAGTCAAGATGTGGCCTGACCAGCGCCAAGTATAATTTTAGTATTACTTCAGGACTCCTGCTTTTAACACTTCTAAAAATGAAACCTAATACTCTATTCGCCTTATTTCTGGCCTCAATACATTGCTTCCTTGTACCGAGATCAGAGCTAACTATGACTCCTAAATCTTTCTCATACTTGGAACTTCCTAGTGCCACGTTATCTATTGTGTACCTATTGCTTGGATTATCTCTACCTACGCTCAGTACCCTGCACTTGTTAATATTGAACTGCATTAGCCATCTATCTGTCCATTCTTTCATCCTATCCAAGTCAGCCTGCAAAGCCTTGGCATCCGAATCGGACCTAATTAATCTACCTATCTTTGTGTCGTCCGCAAATTTACTGATATCACTATTAATTCCACTATCCAAGTCGTTGATATATATTAGAAATAATAATGGCCCTAAAACTGAGCCCAGTGGCACCCCACTAACTACTTCTCCCCACTCGAAATTAGATTCATTAATTACTACCCTTTGTCGCTTGTAGTCTAACCACACTTTAATCCAGCCTAATATTCTACCCTCTATACCGTGTGCTTTAACCTTTTTAAGAGCCTCTGGTGAGGTACCTTGTCAAAGGCTTTACTGAAATCTAAGTATAGAATGTCATAATTATCACCTTTATCTGCCGCCTCATAAACCTTACTATAAAAGCTCAACAAGTTTGTAAGACACGACTTCCCCTTCGTAAATCCATGTTGTGTTTGATTTATCAAGCCGTGTTTGTCTAGGTGTTCCCTAATGTTTTTCGCTATTATTGATTCCATTAATTTACCCACAACTGAAGTTAAGCTGACAGGCCTGTAATTAGACGTTAGGGTTTTATCCCCTTTCTTAAATATGGGAACCACATTAGCTTCTCTCCACATTGTAGGTACCTCACCTGACTCCAGTGACATCCTAAAAAGTACTGCTAGAGGCTCGCTGACGACTTCCTTGCATTCCTTTAGAACCCTTGGATATTCTTCATCAGGTCCCGGTGACTTGAATTTCTTTAGTCTATCTATCCCCTGTTCTACCATCACCTTAGTAATATGAATATCTGTCAACTTTTCACTATCTTCTGCCCTAAATACCTCTTCGCTGGCTGGGATTTCCTGTGTGTTGTCCTGGGTGAAGACAGTTAAAAAACATTCGTTCATAATTCTTCTAATCTCTTCCGCTGAACTAGCCATTTCCCTATTTCTTGTCTTTAATGGACCTAATTCTTCTCTACTCTTCGTCTTGTATAACTGAAAAATTCCCTTGGGGTCCGTCTTTGCATGGTTGGCTACCCCCAACTCATATTCACTTTTAGATTTCCTCGTTAGCCGCTTAACTATTCTTACTAATTCATGGTATAGTGGCCTTAATGCCTCAGCTCCTGCCTTTAAGCAGGGAAGGCAGGGAAAGCCATCACTACGTAAAAAAGCCAACAGATCACACCACTAACGGAAGACTGGCCGCCACTATCAGAGACACGTCTGACCACTAGGAAGGTTGACTTGAGATTAAGGAAGGTTGACCTGAGACTGAGGAAGAGAGAGAGAGAGAGAGAGAGAGAGAGAGAGAGAGAGAGAGAGAGAGAGAGAGAGAGAGAGAGAGAGAGAGAGAGAGAGAGAGAGAGAGAGAGAGAGAGAGAGAGAGAGAGAGAGAGAGAGAGAGAGAGAGAGAGAGAGAGAGAGAGAGAGAGAGAGAGAGAGAGAGAGAGAGAGAGAGAGAGAGAGAGAGAGAGAAAAAAAAAAAAGCCAACATGAGAACACAACCAATCATCTCTACGCTAAAGTAAGAATACAACCTATTAAAAAATTACAGATTCTGGAGATGATTATATTCCTCACCGCAAGTTGATCACTGGGATGAGGGGACTGTCCTTCTGGCTGATTAGTGCCAGGGGGTTAGACATTATGCTTTCAGATCCCATATAGAAATCACACCGCCCTGAAAAAAAATAAAATCGAAATTATACTATTTGTATGTAAAACAAATTAAAGATTTTTT
The DNA here is from genome assembly GCF_017591435.1 of Portunus trituberculatus. Lineage (NCBI taxonomy): Eukaryota > Metazoa > Arthropoda > Malacostraca > Decapoda > Portunidae > Portunus > Portunus trituberculatus. The sequence continues at coordinate 30,417,488 of NC_059301.1, forward strand.
TTCTTTTGTATAATGGGTGAGAATACAATTTCTTCTATTTAAAACATATTTGTGTGTGTGTATGTATAATAATTTTCTCGGACCAACCTGTACGAGAGAAATGGTTGATTCTTAAGACCGTTGTTATTGTGTCGTAGTCAATTATCACTTTCTTCTGCTCTATAACCTCGTTGAGGATGCTGTCGTACTCAACTGGATGTAAAAACGTAAGTCGTCCTTGTTTCTGACTCTCCTTCACCTCGTGCAAGATTCCAGAGGTGGAATCCTGCCGGTGACACATTTCTTAAATGCAGGGCAATAGATGTATAAAGCATGAATCGTGTGTGTGTGTGTGTGTGTGTGTGTGTGTGTGTGTGTGTGTGTGTGTGTGTTATTCACCACGCTCGTCTGCTGGTTACCCAGCCAGCCTTTCCCCTTACTGAAAGAGCTCAGAGCTCATAGTGACCGATCTTCGGGTAGGGCTGAGACCACATCACACACAACACATACCGGGAAGGCGAAACCACAACCCCTCGAGTTACATCCCGTACCTATTTACTGCTAGGTGAACAGAGGCTTGCCCATTTGCCTCGCCGTATCACGGGACTCGAGCCCGGGCCCTCTCGATTGTGAGTAGAGCGTTCTAACCACTACACTACGCGGTGTGTGTGTGTGTGTGTGTGTGTGTGTGTGTGTGTGTGTGTGTGTGTAATTCATCTCGGTCGCCTGATGGTCACCCAGCCAGTCTTCCCCATTACGGAGCGAGCTCAGAGCTCATAGACCGATCTTCGGGTAGGACTGAAACCACAACATACTCCACACACCGGGAAAGCGAGGCCACAACCCCTCGAGTTACATCCCGTACCTATTTACTGCTAGGTGAACAGAGGCTACACATTAAAAGGCTTGCCCATTTGCCTCGAATAATAATAATAATATATGGTTTATTAATTTGGAAATGTAAAAAAAAATTACACTGAAAATGTACAGGGGGACATTAAAACAATGAAATTAAATGCTTAACCTAACTATGGATCTAACTTAACCATGAATACACTAATTAATCTACTTATTTAAGGCTCGCACAATAGTGGGCACCGGTCTAAGTCGGTACTGATCAGTGCGCGGTGCTCTTAAGGGCGCCACGCGATTCTGGTGTCGGGTGGCGCGAGCAGGTGGCGGAGACGTGGATGACGCAGCAGTCCTTCCCCAAATTTTTCCAAGGCTTCCTGGTGTCTTGTGGCCAGCCTCGGCAGACTCAGGCAGGTCAGGGCGTCCTCGTACGACCTCTAGGCAGCCCAAGGATGACCCTGAACGCCCGCCTCTGAACCCTCTGCAGCTGTTGTCGTTGTGTGAGGTTCAGGGAGGAGGACCACGCTGGGGCGGCGTACATGAGCTTAGGGAGTATAAAGGTGAGGTACACTCCCCTTAGCTCATCTGCCAGTGCTCCCAGGGATTTAAGTCGGCGCAGTAAATAGATTTTGTATGAGGCTGACCTGATGATGTTGGAAACATGCTGCTTCCATGATAATTGATCATCCACCAAGACACCTAGAAGTTTGGTGCTGCGAACCACCTGGAGGGAGTGAGGGCCCACAGATAGCTGGGGAGGGGGGACTTCTCTTGTGGAGGTACAAATGTGCATCACCACGGTTTTGGTGTGGTTGATGGTCATTTTGTTGTCCTCCGTCCACGTCTGTAGTTGGCTAAGAGTGGACTGAAGTGCTGAGAAGTCTGGGTTGGTGTTGTTGACGGGTACGCCCACGGTGCAGTCGTCCACATACTTCCAGCGGTGGGGGGTGTGGACGAGAGCATCGTTGATGAGGATGAGGAAGCACAGAGGACCTATCTTGGTCCCCTGAGGGACCCCGCATGTGAGCTGTTGGAAAGAGGAGACAGAGCCCTGATAACGAACAGCCTGACGTCTTCCCGTGAGGAAGTCTGACAGCCACGCTATCAGGTAGGGAGAGAGACCCAGAGTGATGGCTTTATTTATTACAACAGTGTGATCAACAAGATCAAAGGCCTTTCTGAAGTCCACAAAAGCAATAGCTAGAGAAGTGTTGCGTTTGTCCAGGTGGCTGTGGACGAATTCCAGGAAGCTGACAAGGTAGTGAGATGTGGAGGTGGATTTAATATTGCCAAATTGTTGTGTGTCAATAGAGTTACAAATTTTGTTATAGGCCCAGTCGAACACAAAATCTTCACAGATAAGGCTGGGTATAGGGGTGATGGCGACTGGTCTTAGATCATTCAGTGACTGTGGATTGGAAATTTTGGGAGGGGTGACGTAAGATGTCTTCCAGTCATCGGGGCAGGAATATTGAGAAAGGGAGGCGTTGATGATAGAGCAAAGGTGTGTGGCAAGTTCTGGGGCAAATTCTCTGTAAATTTTGATGGGGAGATCAGTGGGAGTGGTGGATCTGTTTAGTTTAAATTTAAGAAGCTTCCTGTAAACATCAACCTCCGGGACAGGGGGTGGAGGGGAGAGGGCAGGGAGGTAGGCTGGGAGAGTAGTAGAGTGAAGGGGAGGGAGTTTTGACAGATCGCAGCGAAGTGACCGTTAATCTCTTCGGCCGCGTTGTCAGGTGCAAGGTGTGTAACACACACGTTGGAAGAAGGTGGGAGGGGGCAATATTTAAACTTATGTATGATAAGAGTGCAACTTCGACAATCTAGGGTAAAACACTCGAATCTAGGGTAAAATCGACAAAAATCTAGGGTATGATTTCATCAACTCATGGAAGCACTGGTCGCGCGCCACGAGCCTCCCTAGCAGTGTTGGGTTCACGCAGCGAGTGTCAGAGGGTGACGCGACATCAACACCTCATCATGACAGTGACAGTGCCTCCTACCTAGCCTACCTAGTAACATTAATTTCTTACCTGCAATGCATCAGATTATTATAAACTACTGTTGTACCGGAAAGAAAAAAAAAAGATAAAAAAATCTAAATAGTGTACATTGTCATTTTAATTATGTAGTCATCCTTTAGTACATAGTAGATAGCTTGACAGGTCTCTAGTATTATGACGCTGAGGGATGTTCTTGATATTCTGGTGTGGTACTGTAGCCTGGTGAATGAACAGCCTGTAGCCAGAAACAGAAGTGTTGCTTCAAGTCTGGCTCCTGTTGAAACACTTTCCCGCATTGTTGTGTCCTGTCTTTCTATTAAGGGCCTTGTTTTTTCCAGTAAGGTGTGAAAAACAGTCACAGGCAGCCTCGTATAGTTTTTTAAAGTTCCATCGCCTTCTATTGCTAGTGCTCTGAATATCTGCTGATAGATGCCTAAAGTTTGTCTTCGAAGAAGCCGTTGTCTCGCCCATATTTTTCTATTCTTCTTTTCTTCTTGATAGCACAAGGCAACACAATACCCCAAAGAGCAGTTGTGCGTTATCTCTGGGTGAGTGGTGAGCGGATGTCAGGTGTCACCCATTCCACACTGGACGGCCGTGGCGCGCATCGGGACAATGAGTCATCGTGTGACCGCATGACGGGGTACAGGCGCGCGAATTTGAATTACCTGCCAAGACCCGCCCAGACACCCAGCCGACCAAAAGACGCATCGTGTGACGTGGCCTTTACGGAGCGAGCTCTGTATGTGTGTGTGTGTGTGTGTGTGTGTGTGTGTGTGTGTGTGATTACATACCATAACTGCTTGCATGGTGGCACCTTGTTTAAACCAGACCATGACCACCGAGGGGTCGTCCACCACGTCCCTTAGGGTCTGATAGGGTTGGGGCAGGTGTCTCACGGCCAGCAACGACATGAGATTTCCCTCGTAGCTTCGCGTCAGCACCATGGTCATCAGCATCCACACGCCCAGCACCACGCGCTGCCACATCCACCCGCCACCGCCCAAAGACACGGCTGCCGAGCCAAGACAGCTACACCATACAGCAGGATGCCGACTTATTTACATTGAGTATTGAATGTAAAAGACTGGGTAGGGAAATCATTCCTGCAAAGTCAATGATGAATAATATCTACTTGCCACTTTCATGTATTCACTTGTTCATCATCAGGATGTCGACGGGTCTGGTATTCCACATGATTGCATTACATAAGAAAAGTAGTATAGCTCTTTCCTATATATTAACATGAACAATTTTATATGATGAAATTAATGATGAATTTCTCACACTGACGAAGCATAATGCTGGTAAAGTAGAGAAGGTTTTCTGAGGTTACATCATGTGGGGAGAACTTGGATGAGAGAAGGAAGGAGACCAGAGCCAGCAGCAGAAGGAAGGCGAACACCATCGCCCACACCCAGCGGCCGAGGGGCAGCAAGAAGCCCCACGGATCGATTTCAGGAGTCTTCGGCCAGCGAACACCTTGACACGCATGTAGACAACCGGCCAAGTGAAATCCACAGCTTCGTACCTAGCGGCGTTGATAGCGAAAGGTCCCAAAGCCATATTCACTTCCTGTAACACACCACATTATTAATTTATCCTCTGCCTTCCCATTACCTCTACCACACTTTTTTCCCGCTACCCAATTATGTCTTGTAAATTGCTTGCATTAACAAAACTATTATACAGACAGTGTGTGTGGAACAAGCAGTACCTCCCTGTGGACCTGGCCCACCATACCGATCACAGAACCGTTCTTCAGTTTCATTCCCCACACACCATCTGGTGGCCGCCGGAACGTGCATCTGCTCGGATACCGACAAGCAACAAACATTGTTATCAACGTTCTTCCACAATATTTCCAAGTAGCATAATGTTTAGGTACTGCACGTATTCATTTGTCAGTTTCTAAGTACACCAAAGAAGTCTTTAATGAGATATTCATACTTTTATAGAAAAATCACTGTTCTTTCTTTCTTCAGTAAAAAGGGAGAAGGAAACTTGAAGAAACCAGGGATGAAAATTAGTAAACTGTAGAAACAAAATTAACAACGAGAAAACAAGGAATGAATTATACATTTACTTAGTGAGCTGTAAGAATGAATATCTTATATACAAAAATCTTGCTGAGAAGAACGCCATGTGTAATGCAGAAATTTTTGTTATTACTTCAGTAACAGCGTGGATAAATAATGTAAAAGAAGATATTTCATTCATTGGTTTACATAGAGGGTTGGTCATTGTTCAACAAGAACAAGAAAGCAAGGAGAGAAGGTGACGCTGCGCTTTATGTTGGTGGTATAAGTCAATGTCGTGATAGTAGTAGCTTAATGATAAATAACACAGTCAATATGCGACGAGGTCACGGAGGGAAAAGTGTTATTAGGTTTAATGTATTGACAAGTAAAGCCCACGAAACCAGAAAAAATTAAGAGGGCATGCAAATGTAATCAGGTATGTGTCGAGATTCAAATTTATTGGCTGAAATTTGATTATGTTGAATAGTGGCATAGCAAACTTTCCCTTTGCGTATCGCAACACAAGGGGCAGTCACAGACTGTCCTCTAAAGACAACTCTTTTCCTTCACACAAAATTACATGCACCTTATTCACACAAAATTTGAAATTGAATATGGTGACTCCTACACCAGCCTCGAACTCCCATTCTGGGTAGACAAATATCTTTTGAACCTGTTTGGTGACCGGCACCTCAGTTGGGTTTTTTTCACAATTTTTTTGGCCCTGGCTGGTTTCCCCTTTTACACAAAAAAAATATTCAATAAGAAAATATCTCCGTGGATCGTGGAGTTGATTCTAGATAGTTAGAAAATGATTTTCAAAGAGAGTGGTAGATGAGTGGAATACACTAAGTAGTTAAGTTGTTAGTGTGGAGTCGTTAGGATCCTTTTAATAATATATTGGAAAAATTTTTGGAAAAAGATGATAGATCAATACAGATAGGCATGTTTGATACAGGAAATGACACGTGTGAGACTTATGGTTTCTTCTAGCTTCCCATATTTTCTAATGTTCTAATGGCCTTAAGCTTTAATCGCCTTACGAGAAGTTAAGTCCTTGCGCCAGATATTCAACGACAGTAATCATGTAGCCTTTAAACACTGGCCGTTCACCGCCTGGAGCCGTTGGGTCCGGGACCATCACTACTGTGTGCCTGTCATTAGGTTCCATTGTCACAACCAAATTTGTTTCTTTAGAAAACCTGTGAAGAGAACGCAAGACTGAAAAGAAGAAAACTATAGATATACACGCTTCAAATACGAGTACTTCCCAAAAATTTCTTCAATTTTGAAATCTTAGCAGAGAGAGAGAGAGAGAGAGAGAGAGAGAGAGAGAAAGAAAGAATTATTTTATTTCCTCAGGCAAAAAAATTAAGAAAATTAGAATATAAGTAAAAAGCATAAAGATATAAAAGCTATCACCTATGCATTATGCTGTATGTCATAAATCAATGCCAGTAACTCTCCAACAAGTATATTTCTAGAAACATATTCAACGAAAGACTATAGAATTATAGTACTCCTCTTGTACACCGATTCTACACCTATTTATATACATATACACTGTAT
>NC_059301.1:30428911-30436411 GCF_017591435.1 Portunus trituberculatus
ACTATAAATAAAATTCCTTGCTCTACTATTGGGTGGACGCTGAACAGCTCTTCCCATACATACTATTCAAGTATACCTATAGGCGCTATTGGCCATACCATTAAATAAAGCACCTAGGCGCGTAAAAGTCGTCCATGGAAGCTAGGTCTCAGCTCCACAGGGTCTGTAAGTAAAGACTTGGAGGAGCATCACTTCCAGGCAAAGTGTTACCAAACCCATGCTCAGGCCAACCACAAGCACCACCACCATTGCCTGAGGGAGAAAGTGATTCAATCTTACGAACAGCCAAGGGCGTAATTTCTACCCACAGTACAGTAACAAATTTTTACACAGAATACACAGTTAAAACGTCTCAAAATTACGTAACAGCTTGAGATCTCCAACACAGTATCAACTTCAAGATTCTGCTTGAGACATATCAATTTTATGTACCTTACTTTTTCTTTTCTAAATGAGACCAATGCGTGTGTGCTACAAAAAGAAAAATCATTATTGTTTAATTTATTCTCAAGCCAACAACTTTTATCTTTAAAGCTTTCACTATGGATACATTATCACTCACACAGTATATCATTCTTCTACCTCATTGATATACTGGTAGTTTTTCCGTTGATATCTGAGATTTCCAGACTCACAGGGTTCTTACTGAATCCTGGCACAGTTATCATCACCCATTATTATAATCAGTCAAGAGATTGCTAACCAGTTTTACGTCTTGAATTGAGGTGTGACCCCATTCGACCTTTCCAGACATGAAAACCACCAACATCTGAATCACTATCAATAGAGTATCTAACGAAACTTTGTGAGTTGCTTCAAGACCCATTACCCAGCACTGCCTGAGCGAAAAGGACGAACTGACGGTGATCTTGGTTGGCACTCGCTCACATGAACTGGAGTTCGGGTTGGCGTCCACTCTCCAATACTTGTATAGTCCAGCTTCTACCGTGTGCATTAGCCTGCAATAGAAATAATTCATAACACATCAGTACAGCCCAAGATATGTAGCTGACTCTAAGATGACTACATTTCATGAGAACAACGTAAAGAAACTTGCACCCATACATACTGTCACTTCAAGAATTTTCACATGGGAACAAAAGCACATCATCATTATTGCAAAATATTCTTTCTTTGAGACTAGTTAGTATTATTTTTCAAACGGTAAAAATATATAAAAAAAATTAGCCACCGATCCCTGTACAGGGTTAAAAGAGTTAGTACAAAGAATGGGATAAATGTCTTGAAACTTCCTTCTTAAAAATGAGTTTAGGTCATATAAACAGATGGAAATACAGAAATACACAGGAACTTTCAGAGTTTATCAGAAAAAAAGATGAATAATTGAGAGTACTGGTTAACTCTTGCTTTAGCGTGATGGACAGAAACGAGTGAGAGAGAGAGAGAGAGAGAGAGAGAGAGAGAGAGAGAGAGAGAGAGAGAGAGAGAGAATGACGTGGCAGTACCAGCGATAGGAAGAGCTTTGAACACGTAGTCCATGAGAGAGAGAGAGAGAGAGTACAACGCTCCCAGCCTTCTCTCCCCTCGGACCCCTCCCCCTCCTCCACCACCACCACTGCTTCCCGCGCCAACCCCCCTCCCCGCCGCCAGACCGCCACCAACGCCTCCACCACTACCGAGTCTGGCTCCTCTGTAGCTGGGCCGCCGCGCTCCAGCACCAGACATTATAACAGACGAAAGGGAGGCACGAACCACAAGACGCATCCTTTCTGTTGTCGTTGCCGACAGCGAGGCCACACAGCAGGACGCTGCTCTGTTACTGTCTGTGACTACTGCGGCCGCAGAGGACACCACGCCGACCAGTGTCGCACACGCCAGGCTGAAAAGTCAAGGAGGCTTGAGTGCTCGTACTGGAGAGCCGCTGTTACATGCGAGCCAGCGAAGTGCGCCAGGAACGGCTCATCTGAGCCATTCTGGCCGGACGTCACCAGCCTGCCACACCCCCCACAGCCCGCACCTTACCACCCCGACCTGACCGCCACCCCACACCCTGCCTGGACACCGCCCCACCACCCCCATCCCGCCCCATTACTAGCACGCTAGGAAGAATGGCTGCCGCCGCCGCTAATGCCACCACCGCCGCCACCATCACAGTTCTGTCTGGCAACGTTCGTGGCTTCAGGACCAATGTCGGAGAGCTGACACACACCGCCCTTGAGAAACACGCCGACGTAGTGGTGGCGGTAGAGACTTTCCTGGATGACAGTTGTGTCACCACCTGCGACAGGATCATCGGCTACATTTTTCACTGGACGAGACGTGACCGCCGCGGTGGGCAGGGAGGTGGTTTAGCTGTGTGTCATCGCGAGGGCCTCCACATCGACGCCCTGACAGTCAACACACCTGATGTGATGAAGTTGATGTTTTTCCGCATCATACTCGCTGACAGGGGCGCCCTGCTGCTGTGCGTCATGTACCGACCTCAGTGGCAGGGAAGCGAGCCGCTAAACTACCTCACTGACAACCTGGACAACATCATGGCGGCTCACAACTGTCAGAATGTCGTGATCGTGGGTGACCTCAACCACAATATTGTGCTGAGGGCATTTACTGAGCTGACAGTAGTGCAGGGACTTCACAACCATGTTGACTTCCCACACACCAGCGTGGAGGATCCCTGGACCCTGTGCTGACGGACCTGGCAGGTGACAGCGTACAGAGCCGCCCACTGGACTTCGTGGGTACCTCTGACCACCTCGCCGTCCTCTCCACCATTAACCTCGCCCCAGCACGCGAGGAGGACCACCACAGGACCATCTGGCTGTGGGACCGCGCCGACTGGGGAGCAGTGAGACGAGCCCTGAGGGAGACTTCCTGGGACGCAGTGCTTACTGGCGAGCCTCACCATGACGCCACCACTCTCACCACCATCCTCCAGGACTTACAGCAGCAACACGTGCCACACAGGACCTCCCGAACGACCCCAAAGGACCAGCCCTGGTTTGGGTATCGTTGTCGCGTTGCTGCGGAACGAAAGTACTGTGGGTGGCAGCAATATAAGAGGCGGCCCACCCAGCGGAACAAGGCGATACACCGAGCTGCGTGCCAAGATATGACGCAAGTCGCGAAATGGGCCAAGGCTAGATGAGAAGAAAATAACAGAAGAATGTTGTCTTCCAACCAGCTGGATCCAAGCGGTGGTGGAGTCTGGTGAAGGAGAAGCAGGACGTCACCTCCCACGAACGTGTCCCGGCCCTCACTAAGCCTTGTGGGAACCTGGCTGTCACCAACCAGGAGAAAGCTGACTTGCTTGCACAGGTGTTCAGCGATAAAATGAAGACGCCAGAAGACAGCCACCACCTCTCCCACGCCTTGCTCCTTCAAGCATTGAAAGCGTGGTAATCACGGAGGCTGCTGTTAGGAGGCACTTGAAGGGCGTCAACGTCAGGAAGGCTGCAGGTCCTGATAGTATAAGTCCTCACCTTCTCAAACAATGTGCTGATGAGCTCACCACGCCCCTCGTGTGTATCTTCCGCCAGTGCCTTGTGTCCAGGACGTGGCCGTCTCAGTGGAAAGAGGCGAGAGTTACACCCGTTCATAAGAAGAAGGGGAAGTCGAAGCCGAATAACTACCGCCCCATCTCCCTGCTCTCGGGGGTCAGCAAGATCTTCGAGAGGATCATTGGAGAGCAGGTGATGAGGTTCCTGGACGAGCACCACCTTCACTCACCCAGGCAGTTCGGCTTCAGGAAAGAACGTTCCACCTCGGATCTACTCCTTCTTCTCTCCAAGTCCTGGCACGACGCCTTGGATGCTGGCCGCCCTCGCTGGTGATTGCCCTGGACATCGCCGGCGCCTTTGACACTGTGTGGCATCGGGGATTAGTGGCCAAGCTGGAGCAGCTGGGCATCACCGGGGACCTGCTGCACCTGCTCTCCAACTACCTGACGGGCAGGAGTCTCCGCGTTGTTGTGAACGGCCACACCTCAGCCAGCTTTCCTGTAGAGGCCTCTGTTCCACAAGGGTCAGTCCTGGGGCCCATATTGTGGAACATTTACTTCAATGACCTCCTACATATTGTCCCCTCAGCCAGTGCGTACGCAGACGACTGCACCATCTCCTTGACTTACGAGAGGGGGGAGGAGCAGGCAGCAGTACAGACTGCCAACGCACTACTCTCCGACATCATGGCCTGGGGCGACCGGTGGCAAGTCAAGTTTGCCCCCGAAAAGACTCAGGCCATGGTGATATCCCGCTCTCATGAGGACGCGCGTCGGTTGCGTGGAAGGCTGAGGATGGGCGACAACAGCATCTCTACAGGACAGTGTGAACATCCTTGGTGTGGAGGTGGACTCAAGGCTGCTCTTCGACCGTCACCTCGTAGATGTAGCTCAAAAAGCGTCGCAGAAGGTGACATTGTTGCGCCGTCTGAGACACCTCCTTGACGCCGATGGGCTCCTGACCCTGTACAAGACTCAGGTCAGGCCCATCATGGAGTACGCGCCGCTCACGTGGATGTCCAGCGCTCGAAGCCACCTCACCCTGCTAGATAAACTGCAGAGGAGGGCAGAGCGCCTTATCAGTAACGCCAGACAGCAGCACCTTCCACGACAACCGTGGCAGCAGCGACAACAACAACAGCAGCAGCAACAGCAAAGACAGGAGGACAGGCAGGTGCTGAAGGACACACTGGATCACCGCCGGAAAGTGGCGGCGCTGACAGTGCTGCATAAAGCGCAGATCCAGAATGTTCCTCACCTAGCGGACCTAAGAGCTACCTGGAGGAGATCTGAGCGAAAAGGTCTCGCTCCAGCACCTACAAACGGGCCTTCTCTTCCGCCACTGTAGTCTGGTGGAAAGCTTTCACTGCTGTGGTGGACGTGCTACGTCTGTCCACATAGCAGATGAAGGAGACCACAAACAAATGGTTACACACCCAGCCTCATTATAATGTACAGTACATGCTGTAAGATAGTTGCAAAAGGCAAATGTAACTTTAGCAAAGAACTAAAATACTGTACATAACTCATATATGTATGATAGTTTAAATAAAAGAGAGAGAGAGAGAGAGAGAGAGAGAGAGAGAGAGAGAGAGAGAGAGAGAGAGAGAGAGAGAGAGAGAGAGAGAGAGAGAGAGAGAGAGAGAGAGAGAGAGAGAGAGAGAGAGAGAGAGAGAGAGAGAGAGAGAGAGAGTCTTTTGCAACGAAGGAGAAGGAGGGAAGGTATGGAGTTCGCAGGATCATAAGGTGAGTTGGCTATAAGTAAAGGGCAGACAAAGGAAATGCAGTGCAAAAGAGGAGGACAATTGAGTGTCATTCAAGAAGAGGAGATAGTTCTCTGGAAGGTTATGTCGAGTGGCAGATTAAGAAATTGAGCTTTTGTGGCATTGAACAATATTAAGTTTTCTTAGACCTTTCAGTGTCTCATTTTGACAACTTTGACAAGTATTTTTTGTTGAAGTAACTATAATTTTCAACAGCGTATCAATAACTCAAGTTTAAAAGGATTCTCTATCACTGAGGGAAACCTTCAATGTATATTCGAAAGTGGCATTTCTTACCGCGTGTTGATGGGTGGAATGAGGGGACTGTCCTTCTGGCTGATAAGTGCTAATGGGTTAGCCATGATAGTTTCAGATCCCGTGTAGAAATCACACCGCCCTGAAAGACTTGAAAATGCTCTACTCTTGAATATATCAGTTCATATATATATATATATATATATATATATATATATATATATATATATATATATATATATATATATATATATATATATATATATATATATATATATATATATATATATATATATATATATATATATATATATATATATATATATATATATATATATATATATATATATATATATTTTTTTTTTTTACATTACAAGGGCACTGGCCAAGGGAAAACAAAGTGTTGGAAAAAAAAAATCCCGCTGGTTGCCAGGCCCTGTTAAGAGGAAAGTAGGAGAAAGAAAAAAAAAAAAATCTAAAAGGAGGGTCCAGTTAACGTAAGAGGTGTCTTGACACTCCTCTTTTGAAAGAGTTTAAGTCATAGGCAGGTGGAAATACAGACACAGGTAGAGAGTTCCAGAGTTTACCAGTGTAGGGAATGAAGGAGTGAAGATACTGGTTAACTCTTGCATTAGGAAGATGGACAGAATAGGGATGAGAAGAAGTAGAGAGTCTTGTGCAGCGAGGCCGCAGGAGGGGGAAGGCATGCAGTTAGCAAGTTCAGAAGAGCAGACAGCATGAAAACAGCGGTAGAAGACAGATAAAGATGCAACATTGCGGCGGTGACTTAAAGAATCAAGACAGTCAGTTAGAGGAGAAGAGTTGATAAGACGAAAAGCTTTAGATTCCACCTTGTTTAGTAAAGCTGTGTGTGTGGATCCCCCCCAGACATGAGAGCCATACTCCATACACGGGCGGATAAGGCCCTTGTACAGAGCAAGCAGCTGGGAGGGAGAGAAAATGGACGAAGACGCCACAGGACACCTAACTTCTTGGAAGCTGATTTAGCAAGAGTAGAGATGTGAAATTTCCAGTTTAGATTTTTAGTGAAGGATAGACCGAGTGTGTTTAATGTAGAGGAGAGGGAAGTTGAGTGTTATTGAAGAAGAGAGGATAGTTGTCTGGAAGGTTATGTCGAGTAGATAGTTGTAGAAATTGAGTTTTTGAGGCATTGAACAAAACATATATATATATATATATATATATATATATATATATATATATATATATATATATATATATATATATATATATATATATATATATATATATATATATATATATATATATATATATATATATATATATATATATATATATATATATATATATATATATATATATATATATATATATATATATATATATATATATATATATATATATATATATATATATATATATATATATATATATATATATATATATATATATATATATATATATATATATATATATATATGTGTGTGTGTGTGTGTGTGTGTGTGTGTGTGTGTGTGTGTGTGTGTGTGTGTGTGTGTGTGTAGAAAGGAAAACCATCCAAGAGCAACAATTTTTTAAAAAAGCCCACTTAGTTGCCAGCAATCTTGCAGGTCTGATAGAGACAGCCAAAAGACAAGGACAAATGTTTGGAAACCTCCCTCTTAAATGAAGTCAAGTCAAAGAAAGTTGGAAATACAGACGCAGGCAGGGAGTTTCAGAGCTTACCAAAGAAAAAGTATGAATGATTGAGAGTACTGGTTAACTCTTGCATTAAAGAGCTGAACAGAATAAGGGTGAGAGGAAGGAGAAAGTCTTTTTATAGTGAGGCAGCAGTTAGCAAGATCATAAGACCAGTTAGCACGAAATGGATCGAAACGTCGCCAAAGTCCAGCTATATATAGGACAGCTCATAAGAGCACTCGCTGCTCAAACTAAGCAATTAATCAGACAAAGAGAAAAAACTCACCAAAAGCTAAATAATGCAGAAGTTACAGCAACATTTAACCTCGCATGCATAAAAAAGAATCTACTCCCTGGCTA
>NC_059301.1:30441411-30476411 GCF_017591435.1 Portunus trituberculatus
ATTGCCATTGCCACATTTTCTCCTGATACCCCAGTTCTATCTCGCAAATTATTTGCAAGCATTATACGAAGCATTACACGAACAGTGTGTGTAGAACAAGCAGTACCTCCCTTTGGACCTGGCCCACCATGCCGATCACAGAACCGTTCTTGAGCTTCATTCCCCACACACCATCTGGTGGCCGCCGGAACGTGCACCTGTTCGGATACCGACAAGCAACCAGCACTTTTGTTAACGTTCTTCCACACTGTCTTCAGAGCTAATTGTTTAACTACTACAAGTATTCTCTTGTCAGTTTGTGATTGCCTTCATACAAATTTTATGGGATTCCAGTTTGAGGTTAAACTTTAGCACAATATTTTACTGTTGGAAAAACACCTAGGCAGGAATCTGATAGAAATCTTTAATTGCTGTAAGATCGTATAAGATATTTTAAGCTTTAATAGACTTACGAGAAGTTAAGTCCTTGCGACAAGTAATCAATGACATTGATCATGTAGCCCTTAAACTCTGGCCGTTTACCGCCTGGGGCCGTTGGGTCTGGAACCATCACCACTGTATGTTTGTCGTTTTGTTCCATTGCCACCAGTAATTTTGTTTCCTTGGAAAACCTGCGAAGAGAACAAAAGATTAAAGAATAACACGTTTCCAATGATTTATGTTTTATTTCAATCTTAGCAAAACGAGAGAGAGAGAGAGAGAGAGAGAGAGAGAGAGAGAGAGAGAGAGAGAGAGAGAGAGAGAGAGAATTATTTTATTTCCTCAGGCAAAAAAATTAAGAAAATTAAAATATAAGTAAAAAGCATAAAGATATAAAAGCTATCACCTATGCATTATGCTGTATGTCATAAATCAATGCCAGTAACTCTCCAACAAGTATATTTCTGGAAACAGAGATATTCAACGAAAGACTATAGAATTATAGTACTCCTCTTGTACACTGATTCTACACCTATTTATATACATATACACTGTATTCTAAGGCACATCGATTAATAAACACTGTCACTCACTTGTTGAATTTATCCCAGAAGAGCGGCTGACGTAACTGGAGACCATTGCCCACCGTCCAAGACGCTCTCCACAGCACTGCGTCTCTGGGACGTTGGAAAGGCAGCACTGCCTTCACGGAAGCCCTAAAGAAACGATGATAAGTTTAGTTGTGCTTGTGAGCAACTCAACATACAAACATCAGTAAAGCAGAGGCCAACACATGCTGACGACAAATTCAGGAGAGCTTCCACACAAACACACACACACACACACACACACACACACACACACACACACACACACACACACACACACACACGTGCCTGGTCTCAGACCTATCCCAAGATCGGAAATAATGAGCTCTGAGCTCGCTCCGTAGGGTAACGTCTGGCTGTCTCGTCAGAGACTGCAGCAGATCAAACAGTGAATCAAACAGTGAATACACACACACACACACACACACACACACACACACACACACACACACACACACACACACACACACACACACACACACACACACACACACACACACACACACACAAACACACACCTGGCCACCCCCGCTGCACCATCCACCAGCAGCAGGAGAGAGTTGGTAAGGGACAGAATCTGGTGGAGCGGGTGGAGGCTGTGCAGTGCACGGCGGCTCACCACTATGAGCCTCGTGGCCCACACCAGCAGGCGACCCTCACGGGCCTGTTGGGCGAAGGCGGCCAGGAAGACTGGGTCGTCACTCACCACCACCACCACGACCATCCACGACGCCATCCGCACCTGCCCGTGACCATACGGCTCGCGTCAAGAAATAGGAATTAATTACTTTAATACTAACAATAACAACCAATTTCAAACGGCATATCCAGAAAGAAGCTTACTTTGCGGGCGCGTGTGACCACCTGAGCGAGTTTTGGCCCATTCAAAGGTGTCTCAAACATTGCCACTCCCTGCGAGGTACCGAGGAGCTTCTGGACATCTCTCTGAAAAGTTTTTTCTCTGTCTCTCATTGAGCAAGCGCGCAAAAAACAGCGATCACAAAGTCAATTATTGTCAAACCAAGCGATTAAAGAAGAAAAGTTAATTCAAAGCCACACCGGGGAACTAATTTCAGTCATGATAATGAGAGAGGCATGACTTAAGGATGACGCCTCAAGCACCTCCCTCACCGACACGGCCGCATCTGCCTCCCAGCTGTCCGCCTCAACTGTGTGTAGAAAACAACGCACTTGATAATGTAGCATTCGACGATATTGCTTCCGGCAGGGAAGTATGCTCAAGATGAAATGGCAATTTTTTCTAATAAGATTTGTATGTAATGATCAGATCTCTGTGAAGCAAAGTTTTAGTGGCAATGAATAAGTGAACGCAATTAATTACTCACTGCTTCTCGAGAGACTTACTCTCCAATAGAGTTGTGGATACCAGAGGGAGACAGAACACCAACAACCAGAAATACAACAGCACTGCCACCACCATATCGCTGCTGGCGGAGGGAATGTAGCCTTCTGTTGGGTAAATGAGACGCTAGGAAATAATCTGTGACAAGTCTTTTATTATAGAAAATATCTAAGTCAACAAAATAACCACAACGTAATATTCAGTCCGGCAACAGAAAGTACATTCTCTATAGATGGTTGTCTGAAAAAGACTATTAGCCAAGAATTCAATGTGACACACTGGTTTAACATCAGTTGTAAGTGAAGATGGAAGAGGTACGTGATCGTTCCTTCAAAGCTTATTCAACTGCATATTTTTATTGCCCTTTGCATTCTTCACAGTCTACTTTCTACTTGCTTTTCTTGTTGACATCTCGAAAATCCTTATGTACCGCCTTCATGTCTTTCCAAAGCATTATATTTTCTTGCAGTAGCTTTTTATGTACGATTTCGAAAAGTGATGCTAGAAACTACTGCAAAGGAAAACCCAATTCAAGAATGGTTTATTCGCTTCAATAAGCACACTTTTCTGCACATTGGTATGCACTTCTGGGAGAAATATTGTAACTGATGGAGAAGTCGTTTGTCCTCGCACTGGAGGGGACACAATTACCTTCCGTGCTTGCAACAGGGAAAAAGCGTTGCTGCCGAACCCCAATTGTTGTTAACATGCGTCCATTTTGATGCCACCAGGTCAACCAGCGCCGCACAGTCTGTGGGCTTCTGCCAGAACGCCGCGCGATTGATCTCATTGACATGCCCGCAGACCACAGCCACAGGAAGGTCAACCGCTCGTACAGACATGTATTTCTTGGAAGCTTAAACACTGACATTTTATCTACAACAAAGTACGAGAGATATCATTGGTATCAAACAAGGACCATGCTTTGAGAGAGAGAGAGAGAGAGAGAGAGAGAGAGAGAGAGAGAGAGAGAGAGAGAGAGAGAGAGTGTGTGTGTGTGTGTGTGTGTGTGTGAGTGTGTATATGTGTGTGTTTGTGTATGTATGTGCGTCGACACCATGTGCGCGTGCATGTGTTGTATACACGCTCCACTCCATCACTGAATTCATGAGTTTTCAACAAGAAGTAACTTACTTGATTATACGATTAGGAAACTTACTTGGCAGAGATGTTTGGGGTACAAAACAACGGGCGATGAGTGAGCTGCTGCGCCGCGTGGAGACACTTTATATAAAGCAGAGAGAGAAGAGAGAGAGAGAGAGAGAGAGAGAGAGAGAGTGTGTGTGTGTGTGTGTGTGTGTGTGTGTGTGTGTGTGTGTGTGTGTGTGTGTGTGTGTGTGTTTGTGTGTGTGTGTGTGTTTGTTTATTTGTACCTTTTTTTTTCGTTTCTTTTTTTTTGTGAGTGTGTAGCAAACGAATGTCCCTCTGCTCGACAGATGTTAAGATGTGAATAGAGATAAACAGAACATTGAACACACAACTTTTTTCGATTTTTATTTTAGCGACAAGTTCTCCGAAGGTCCTTCTAACGCTGAAAACAAATTTAAAGATGAAATAATTATACTCCAACGATCGACGAGGCAATAGCAAACTGAGTATTATGATCGACTATACTCTCAGAAGGGCATTTTTCTTTTAAACAGTTATTAAATTATAAGACACCTACGTTATATTAGTGTCTATATACTCTTCTGTCACATCTTACTCTAAAAATATGGAAACTATTTGATCAGCCGAATAATAAACATTTCAAGATTGTGATATGAAGATAAATAATCGTTGGTGGCTACAGAAATATCAGCTTTGTCACACTCATGTCCTGTGTAGTATGGTCTACCAAAATACATGAGCAGATGAAGAATACATGAGACAGAGATACCATTAGTAATGAAAGTAAATTAAGTTTTATGTCTTTACTATAAGTAATAATTTTATTCTTTGATAACATCAGAAAAAGATTAACAAGAATAATTCAGCATCATAACATTAGTGCAACTAATTTTCTCAAATATAATGACAAAAAAAGGCGCGTTTGATCAATCTTTCTAATACACAATTCAAATATCAAGCTATCCTAGCATACAAAATTTTTCATATATATATATATATATATATATATATATATATATATATATATATATATATATATATATATATATATATATATATATATATATATATATATATATATATATATATATATATATATATATATATATATATATATATATATATATATATATATATATATATATATATATATATATATATATATATATATATATATATATATATATATATATATATATATATATATATATATATATATATATATATATATATATATATATATATATATATATATATATATATATATATATATATATATATATATATATATATATATATATATATATATATATATATATATATATATATATATATATATATATATATATATATATATATATATATATATATATATATATATATATATATATATATATATATATATATATATATATATATATATATATATATATATATATATATATATATATATATATATATATATATATATATATATATATATATATATATATATATATATATATATATATATATATATATATATATATATATATATATATATATATATATATATATATGTGTGTGTGTGTGTGTGTGTGTGTGTGTGTGTGTGTGTGTGTGTGTGTGTGTGTGTGTGTGTGTGTGTGTAATGTGTGTGTGTGTGTGTGTGTGTGTGTGTGTGTGTGTGTGTGTGTGTGTGTGTGTGTGTGTGTGTGTGTGTGTTTGTATAAGGAAGAGGGCCAGCCAAGGACAAAAAAAGAAAGAAAAGATAAAAAAAAAAGGCCCAAGTGAGTGCTGGCTCTCTACAAAGAGGAAAAGCGTCAGCCAAAATTAGGGAGCAAATGCCTCGATACCTCCCTCTTAAAAGAAGACAAGTCGTAGGAAGTCGGAAATACAGATGCAGGGAGGGAGTTCCAGAGTTTACCAGTGAAAGGTATGAATGACTGAGAGTACTAGTTAACTCTTGCGTTAAAGAGTTGGACAGAATAGGGATGAGAGAAAGAAGAAAGTCTTGTGCAACGAGGCCGTAGGAGGAGGGGTGGAATGCAGTTAGCAAGATCAGTAGAACAGATAATATGAAAATAGCGATAAAAGATAGAAAGATATGCAACATTTCGGCGGTGAGAAAGACGCTGAAGACAATTAGTCAGAGGAGGGGAGTTGATGAGACGAAAAGCTTTTGATTCCAACCCTATCTAGTAAAACTATGAGACTGGAACCCCTCAAACATGCGAAGAGTACTCCATACAGGGACGGATAAGGCCCTTATACAGAGTAAGCAGTTGGAGGGCGAGAAAACTGGCGGAGACGCCTCAGAACACCTAACTTCATAGAAGCTGTTTTAGCAAGAGATGAGATGTGAAGTTTCCAGTTAAGATTATGAGCAAAGGACAGACCGAGGATATTCATTGTGGAAGAGGGAGACAGTTGAGTGTCATTGAAGAAGAGGGGATAGTTGTCTGGAAGGTTGTGTCGAGTTGATAGATGGAGGAATTGAGTTTTGAGGCATTGAAAACTACTAGATTTTCTCTGCCCCAATCGGAAATCTTAGAAAGATCGGAAGTCAGGCGTTCTGTGGCGTCCCTGCGTGATCTGTTGACTTCCTGAAGGGTTGGACGTCTCTGAAAGGACGTGGAAAGATGTAGGGTGGTATCATCAGCGTAGGAGTGGATAGGGCAAGAAGTTTGGTTAAGAAGGTCATTAATGAATAATAGAAAGAGAGTGGGTGACAGGACAGAACCCTGAGGAACACCACTATTAATAGATTTAGGAGAAGAACAGTGGCCGTCTACCACAGCAGCAATAGAACGGTCGGAAAGGAAACTTGAGATAAAGTTGCAGAGAGAAGGATAGAAGCCGTAGGAGGGCAGTTTTGAAATCAAAGCTTTATGCCAGACTCTATCAAAAGCTTTTGATATGTCTAACGCAACAGCAAAAGTTTCACCGAAATCTCTAAAAGAGGATGACCAAGACTCAGTAAGGAAAGCCAGAAGATCACCAGTAGAGCGACCTTGACGGAAGCCATACTGGCGATCAGACAGAAGATTGTGAAGTGACAGATGTTTGAGAATCTTCCTATTCAGGATAGATTCAAAAACTTTAGACAAGCAAGAGATTAAAGCTATAGGACGGTAGTTTGAGGGTTAGAACGGTCACCCTTTTAGGAACAGGCTGAATGTAGGCAAACTTCCAGCAGGAAGGAAAGGTAGAAGTCGATAGACAAAGTTGGAAGAGTTTGGCCAGGCAAGGTGCAAGCACGGAAGCACAGTTTTTGAGAACAATAGGAGGGACCCCATCAGGTCCATAAGCCTTCCAAGGGTTTAGGCCAGCGAGGGCATGGAAAACATCATTACGAAGAATTTTGATTGTAGACATGAAATAGTCAGAGGGAGGAGGAGAGGGAGGGACAAGCCCAGAATCGTCCAAGGTGGAGTTGTGAGCAAAGGTTTGAGAGAAGAGTTCAGCTTTAGAGACAGAAGAGACGGCAGTGGTGCCATCAGGAGGGAAAGATGAACCAGTGAAGTTATTTGAGATGTTTTTGGCTAGATGCCAGAAGTCACGAGGGGAGTTTGAGTTTGAAAGATTTTGACATTTTCTATTTATGAAGGAGTGTTTGGCAAGTTGAAGAACAGACTTGGCATGATTCCGGGCAGAGATATAAAGTGCATGAGATTCAGGAGATGGAAGGCTCAAGTACCTTTTGTGGGCAACCTCTCTATCATGTATAGCACGAGAACAGGCTGAGTTAAACCAAGGTTTAGAAGGTTTAGGTTGAGAAAAGAATGAGGAATGTACGCCTCCATGCCAGACACTAACACCTCTGTTATGCGTTCAGCACAAAGAGATGGGTCTCTGACACGGAAGCAGTAATCATTCCAGGAAAATCAGCATAATACCTCCTCAGGTCCCCCAACTGGCAGAGGCAAAACGCCAGAGGCACCTTCGCTTTGGGGATCCTGTGGAGGGATTGGAGAAATAGGACAAGATACAGAAATGAGATTGTGATCGGAGGAGCCCAACGGAGATGAAAGGGTGACAGCATAAGCAGAAGGATTAGAGGTGAGGAAGAGATCAAGAATGTTGGGCGTGTCTCCAAGACGGTCAGGAATACGAGTAGGGTGTTGCACCAGTTGCTCTAGGTCATGGAGGATAGCAAAGTTGAAGGCTAGTTCACCAGGATGGTCAGTGAAGGGAGATGAAAGCCAAAGCTGGTGGTGAACATTGAAATCTCCAAGAATGGAAATCTCAGCGAAAGGGTAGAGGGACAGAATGTGCTCCACTTTGGAAGTTAAGTAGTCGAAGAATTTACTATAGTCAGAAGAGTTAGGGAGAGATAAACAGCACAGATGAATTTAGTTTGAGAGTGACTGTTAAGTCGAAGCCAGATGGTGGAAAACTCGGAAGATTCAAGAGCGTGGGCACGAGAGCAAGTTAAGTCGTTGCGTACATAGACGCAACATCCAGCTTTGGAACGAAAATGAGAATAGAGAAAGTAGGAGGGAACAGAGAGGGGGCTAATGTCAGTTGCCTTAGACAGCTGTGTTTCGGTGAGGAAAAGAAGATGAGGTTTAGTAGAGGAGAGGTGGTGTTCTACAGATTGAAAATTAGATCTAAGACCGCGAATGTTGCAGAAGTTAATGTAGAAAAAGTTGAGGGAGGTGTCAAGGCCTTTCTGGTCATCACTAAGAGAGGTGTCCGACCTGGGGACATTTTTGGTTCCCCTCCCTAGAAGGGGACTCCGAGGCATGGTTTGGAGTACCTAATTTTTCTTTTAAATTTTGATTTTCAAGTGAAGGGTGTGTGTGTGGTAAGTGCATGTAGTTTGTGTGAAGAAGGAGAGTTGTCTTTAGAGGGCAAGCTGTGACTGCCCCCTTTAGTTGTGAGACACAACTAGCTTTAACGGAAGGTTCACAACACCCCCTGAACTAGTGCTATTACAACTCGCTGGGAGTAAATTAACTTTTCGATGTGTGTGTGTGTGTGTGTGTGTGTGTGTGTGTGTGTGTGTGTGTGTGTGTGTGTGTGTGTGTGTGTGTGTGTGTGTGTGTGTGTGTGTGTGTGCAAGAGCACGAGAGGCTCACCATTATAACCGCCAGTAACGCAAGACTCCAGCAAGCACCACCTCCACGCTGAGCACGAGCAGCCCCACCGCCAGGCCTCCCGCCAGTACCACCATTATGGCCTACAATATAATAGGTTTTCTTTTTATGCAAAAGGGGAAACTGGCCAAGAAACAAAAAAATGGAAAAAAACGCCCAATGGATTGCCAGTTCCCTCAAAGATCATAAGAATTATGCAAAAGTCAAGGGCAAGTCTTGAAACTTCTCTTTTAAAAGTAGTCAAGTCGTAGGAAGATCGAAATACAGAAATAGGCAGAGAATTCTTGAGTTTACCAGAGAAAGGCATGAATGATTGAGAGTATTAGAAAGTTGGAGAGAATAGGGATGAGAGGAAAAAGAAAGCCTTGTGCAGCTAGGCCGGAAGAGGAGGGGAGGCATGCAGTTAGCAAGATCAGTAGAGCAGTTAGCGTGAAAATAGCGATAAAAGACAGAAAGAGATGCAACAAGTGAGAAACAGGCTGGACTCCTACTGTTTCAGCCACTAAATACTTGTATGTGTCATTGATACACTCCATCCTTAAGCAAAGACTTAATCTTGATTAAACGATCTAAAACACACACACACACAAACACACACACACACACACACACACACACACACACACACACACACACACACACACACACACACACACACACACACACACACACACACACACACACACAAAAGAGAAGGAAATTTAGCTAAAGCTATTTCTCATTACCGAGCATTGCATGCCTCACAGAATTCTTATCCAGCAATGCCTGAGTTGTAACAAGATACCTTCACGGCATTGCCCAAGTCTGCCATCAGTGGCTAGCCAGGATTGCTTGAGACGCAGCAGAGTTTCTATCGATCATTGTCTGAGTCACACTAATCACTGTATGATTCACACTAAGATGCTTACCCAGCACTGCCTGAGGGACAGCGACGAACTGATGGTAATTTTGGTTGGTACTTGTTCACAGGCACTGTAGTTCGGGATCCCTTTATTGTTCCAGTAGTTATAAAGTCCAGCCTCAGTCATGGATATTATCCTGCAATGTTGATAGTTTTATAAACCTATTAGAAAAACGCTCATATAAACATTCATAAAGAAAAAACTCGGAATCCACTACAAATAAAAACTATTATTTTGTTTATACAGATATTCCGATGTTGTCACTCAATCGCAATGTTTCGTCAGTGGCCGCAACATTACAGCTAGATATTGGCAGAGATCATTGATTTAGACCCTAAAAGGCGTCGATAGTCGACAAACTTAGTTCCAGAGATCGCAAATGATTGCTGACCAGGCAATCACTGGCAATCGTGTGGCCTTAGATTGTCAGTGTTTGCCAACCTTATCGCCGCCAAAGATCGCCAGTGGCTGCTTACTATATTGCAAGAGGTTTCATCATCCACATCATCAGAATTCACTGATGATATTCACCATTTCTCTTGCCAGTGATCGTCAGTGGCCGTCGATGATACCGAGAATGATTGTCTCTGATCATTGATCTTATCACTAAAGGTCGTAGGTCGCTGCCGACCTTTTTTTTTTTTTTTTTGCTAGAGACCATCAAGGATTACTGAACTTGTCTTTAGAGGTTGTCCGTGGTCATGGATACTGTTGCCAGTAGTCTTGTTGTCTGAGATGTCACTAATGGCGAATGTATTACATTGCTTTTCATCAACCATGCCAGTATATGTCGTTAATGGTCCTGTGGAACCCTGCGTGCTTTGGGGTCCGAGGGGTCTCCAAGCGCATGGGTTCGAATCCTGTCCACGGTCTGAGTGTAGGTTGGGCTTCCTCACTCGGGGCAACGGTTTCCTAGCGGGTGGCTTTGAGATAGAAGGTACCCTAAAAAGTATCCCTTTTAGACCATAAGTTCCCGTGAAAAGCCCACATGGTATGAATTTCAAGGCAAAAATGGCCTAATAACCTAATAATTCAGCGATTCCGACATCACTGCCTATGTCTCGTAATCACATTTTTTTAGCTTTATATAGGTAATTCTTCATTGATATTTACAATATTTGAATTCTATTTATAGAAAAATATTTGTGTCAGCGTAGAAATTAAAACATATCTACTACGCAAATTATAAATTCATTCGTAAATGTTTGTTTCTCACCGTGTGCTTAGAGGTTGAATAAGAGGGCTGTCTTTCTGACTAATCAATGCAACGCTTTGGGACTGGATATTCTCTTGCCCAGTGTAGAATTCACAGAAACCTAGAAGAAAAATATCAGTTACTGCTGTACTATAATTCATATCACACACTCTCTCTCTCTCTCTCTCTCTCTCTCTCTCTCTCTCTCTCTCTCTCTCTCTCTCTCTCTCTCTCTCTTTCTCTCTCAATTTTGCTAGTTCAAAAGTAAATTTTCACAATGATACGATATATTTGTATCTTTAAGTATTAACTTTTATTATGCCAAATTAATTTTTCTATTCATTAATATATATATATATATATATATATATATATATATATATATATATATATATATATATATATATATATATATATATATATATGTATGTGTGTGTATGTATGTATGTATGTATATATATATATATATATATATATATATATATATATATATATATATATATATATATATATATATATATATATATATATATATATATATATATATATATATATATATATATATATATATATATATATATATATATATATATATATATATATATATATATATATATATATATATATATATATATATATATATATATATATATATATATATATATATATATATATATATATATATATATATATATATATATATATATATATATATATATATATATATATATATATATATATATATATATATATATATATATATATATATATATATATATATATATATATATATATATATATATATATATATATATATATATATATATATATATATATATATATATATATATATATATATATATATATATATATATATATATACACACACACCTGTGCGAGAAATATGTTCGCCTCTGGTAGCTTTTGTTATCCTCTCATAATCTATGATCACAATCTTCTGATTTATAACTTCGTCCAGGATGGAACGATATTTGATTAAAGGCAGCACCATAAGCCGCCCTTGCTCCTCACTCGACTTCACCTCGTGGAAGATACCAGACGTAGCGTCCTGTCAATGGCAAATTCTTTATGCACATACATTCAAGTTAAATCTGCAATCTGCGTCACAATATAAGTTTTCTGCTCACCGATCGTTTTCCGGTATGTTTACGTACCATGACTGACTGAATGGGTGCTCCCTGCTTGTGCCAGACCATGACCACCGAGGGATCGTCCACCACGTCCCTGAGGGTCTGGTAGGGCTGGGGCAGGTGTCTCACGGCCAGCAGCGACATAAGGTTGCCTTCATAGCTCCGCATCAGCACCATGGTCATCAGCATCCACATGCCCAGCACCACGCGCTTCCACCACCACTCGCCCTTACTCACCCACACGGCTGACAGCGTCAGGAATGACAAATGAGTTAGCAACCAGCTGTGAGTACTGACTTAGCTGCATCATTCCAGTGTGGCACGTCAGAGTTATCTGAAAACTGTGATGGGAATCTATGCCCAAAGAATACCAAAGAGTCGACTTGTAAATGCATAATTTTACGTCAGCAAATCACACCTCTGCTAGAGGTCGCTTTACCCATAAAATACGCTTTGCTGCTTCGCACCACCAGTTGCTGAGTTGACTTCACGCTGACCAGACGTCCTACACCTATGTGTTTGGCAGCCTTCTTCCCGTGATATTTCTGGAGTGGAAAGGCTTTGCCACAGCCTGTGACCCGTTTTAAGGCTGGCTGCAACACCACCCGTGATCCGTTTAGGAGCGGGGCGAGTGCCCAAGTTGGTGCACTTGTGGAGTTCACGACTCTCACTGTGCCTGTAACTGTCACCGCCACCTTGCTGCCGCCACCATGTCGGATGTACTAGGCGGTTCGCTCGGCAAACAACTGTCGAGTATGGATGACAATTTTTGACCATGAAATGCATGTGAAGGAAGGTTCTTCGTATGGAAAATACTCCAGGAGCGGCTCTACCCAACGGGAAGCTACTAAGGGTATACATAAACATCCCCGGGGTTACACCTCTGGTAACGAATCTGCTACCTCACGGGATGAGGCAAATGCTCCACCCTGGACCATGGTGATGGAAGCTTTGGCTGCATTATGTAGTGATATGGACAAATTAAAGAGAGGAGATTGGGCCCCAGCTGTGGTGCTGGTGATGCCACGGCACCATTTGGTGTAAATATTAGGACAGCTGGCCAGGAAGTGCCTCCTTCGACCTCACCCGCTGGGTTTTTTGGTTTTACTTCACCCAAGCATTGTATTTCTAGTAATGACAGTGACTCTCAGCCTGACAGTGTTCTTCTGCAGTGCGCCAGGGCTTACGGTCCTGTGGACAAGGTGTCTGCTGGCATTGACAAGCATGTCGCCGATATGGTCAACCATGTGTTTGACAACAGATTGCGAGAGGAGGAGTACAAAGAGATTTTGGATGACGTTTCTACCAAGAGACCGGATAACTGTCATGCTTTGACACCAATGGACTGTAACTCGCAAGTTTTGGATGCACTGAAAACTGATGCCAAGAAACCCGACTTCCGTATAAAAGACGTCGGTAAAGATATTATCAAAGTCCCTGATGGTGCTAGACAAGATTGCCCAGACTGGAAAGCCAGATGTAGCTCATGAAGTTGGCATGCTTAATGGTGCTCTTGCACTACTGGGTAATGCTAATCATAAAACAACTTAGCACGCCGATTCACCATCAAGCGCGAAATCAACCAGAAGTATGTTCACTTGTGTTCAGACAAGGTGCCCATGACTCGTCTTCTGTTTGGTGACGATGTCTCGCAATCTGCCAAGCACATTGAGGAGTCCAAGAAGTTAAGGAGTAAGATTGCGCCGAGGAAACCCCTCCCTACGTGGAAGTTCGGTGCTAGCAAGAGAAGGGCCATATCATCACGAGTTTCATTGATGATACTCTCATTTGCCACAGTACTTTTGATGGATGTTGTGAGAGTGTGCTTGCCACTGTTGACTTGCTCAGGAAATTAAGTTTCTGTATTAAGTATTAGAGACCATGACAGTGACATTACCTGAGCGGAGAAAACTCAAAATAGTGCAAAACTGTGAGGAATTGTTTCATAGTGACAGAGCAAAAATCCGGAAGGTGGCCAGAGTCATTGGGCTTTTAGTTGCAGCCATTCCAGCAGCAGAGATGGGGAAACTGCATTATAGGAAGTTGGAATCTGCTAAGATTGCAGCTTTAAAGGAAGCAAAACGAAATTTTGACAAACGGATCGGTCACTCATGAAATGAAGTTGGATTTGCATTGGTGGTAATCTCACATTGCAGTGCAAAACAGACAGATTTTTCGGAAAGGTACAAAACTAGACTTGTATAATGATGCATCAAATTTAGGTTGGAGTGGCCACTTTAATTAATCAACAACAAGCACACGTATTGCGTCACCCATCGACGGAGGAGGAACACCCCATCCTGCAACACACACCTGATGGCTTGTCTCTTGTCCAGCGACATCTGCGAGAGAGAGGCAGGTGCGGACATCATCATGGCCTCCTGGAGACCTGGGACTGCGAAGCAGTATCGGCCACATGTCAACAGGTTGCTACAGTTTTGCAATAGCTGGAACATCGATCCCATTACTCGCACTGTAACTGATGTTGTGAATTTCTTGTCTGTCACTTTCCACAGAGGTGTGGGTTATACCTCAGTCAATACTGCAAGGGGAGCTCTCTCTTCACTGGGGATTATTGTGGATGGCTGCAGAGCGGGAAACCATCCTCTTGTCAACAGGTTCTTGAGGGGAGTTTTTAACTTGAGGCCGTCGTCACCAGGGTATGCAGAAACTTGAGACGTCCAGCAGGTGCTCCAGCGTCTGCATGCCATGGAACCTTTGTGTTTCCTCTCCCTAAATGACCTAACGTTAAAGCTTTTGATGTTAATGGCACTCATGGAAGTTCCCAGAGTATAAACCCTACACTGCTTATTGCCGAGGGATATTCGTATCAGACAGGATTCTGTTTGTGTTTGGTTAGGGGAAAACATTAAACAATGTCGACCAAAGTTCAATGTGCGGTTTGTGACCTTTCAAGCATACTCTACAGACAAAAGTGTGTGTGTGTGTGTGTGTGTGTGTGTGTGTGTGAAACTTTGAAAATGTACATTGCTAGAACAGAAGAGTTCAGAAGTGTTGAGAATCGGGAGAATGGAAAATTACTCCTTAGCTTTATTAAGCCACACAAACATGTGATGAAAGACACTGTTGCGAGATGGATTAGGACAGTGTTTAATACGACGGGTGTGGACATTGACAAATATTCGGCTGGCAGCAGCGTCAAAAGCCAAGGGCATGGCTGTACCGATTAAGCACATCATGGCGAAGGTTGGATGGCACAGGGAAGCCACCTTTGCCAAGTATTACAACAAAGAGATTGTTCTGGTCCAAGACCCTTTCCAAGATGTTGTTCTGCACTAGTCTGTAAGTCCTGTTTTGGTTGGAAGTGTTATATTTATTGTAAACTATTATATGGCTATGTAATCTTGTTATTATATTGGGGTTTGGTTCTTGGTTGTCTTATTTCTCCACTCTCCCATCTGTATTTAATTTCAATTTGTTGTAGTATGACACCCACATGACTTCAAAATCTTATGAGGAAAGCTACCTCTAGCAGAGGTGTGATTTGCTGACGTAAAATTAATGAAGTACATGAGACTTACAGCAGGTCAGTTGAAATGTGCTTCGAATTTTATGAAGCATATCATCTCTGCTAGAAGGGAACTTTCACATGCCCACCTCCTCCACACTGCGCTATGCAGCGTCACGTGGTTTAAGTAATTCCAGCAGTATGAAATGTCCCCTTACTTCTCATGTGAATAGCCGTACACTTTAAAGTATGGTGGTGCGAAGCAGCAAAGCGTATCTCATGTGAAAGCTCCCTTCAAGCAGAGGTGTTTGCTTCATAAAATACGAAGCACACTTCAAATGACCTGCGGTAAGTCTCATGTACTTCATTGATGTTATGTGATGTTGATGACTCACACTGACGAAGTACGATGCTGACAAAATAAAGCATATTTGAGGCTAAGACTTCATTGCTATCCAAGTCTTCCTGTGAAAACTTGCTGGAGAGAGAAGACGAGGTGACAGAGAGAAGAAGGAGTGTTGATAACAGAATCGTCCACACCCACGGGGCGAGGGGAAGCAGAAAGCCCCACGGGTCCACCTCGGCACTCCCGCGACCAGCGAAGACTTTGACGTCTACGAAGGAAAGTGGCCAAGTGAAATCGACGGCCTCGTAGCGAGCGGCATTAATACCGAAAGGTCCCAGGCCAAAGTGCACTTCCTGTAAATATACTCCTTCAATAGAAGAACTATTTGTTCCCTCTTTTATTCAAATCCGTCCCTGGCAATTACTTCCACTCACTCACTCACTCTTTACTAATCTTTCTCCACATTTCCATCACTATATTTACATACATAAAGAGACTTTTCATCTCTCGGTTCTTCTGTAGGTAATTATTTGCTTATATGTGTATGAATGTATGCACGTTTATGTATATTGTATATAAGTATTTATGTATGTGTGTACAAATATGTATACATACGAATGCACGTATCTAAAGAAATTGAAATGCAACCTTATCTGAGGTGAAAGTCACATTAATCAAAAAATTGTCCATCATGTCATTCCACTATGATCCTGAACACGTTAAATGTAAATATAACATACTCACTCACCATTATGATGGCAGTGTTGCTAACAAATATAATACTCCTACACCTCATTGCTCTACCTCATTGCTCCTTCATATCATCTCACTATAATATAGTAAGAGTATAATAAGCGTGTGTGTGTGTGTGTGTGTGTGTGTAATTCACCACGGTCGCCTACTGGTCACCCAGCCAGTCTTCCCCATTACGGAGCGAGCTCAGAGCTCATAGACCGATCTTCGGGTAAGACTGAGACCACAACACACTCCACACACCGGGAAAGCGAGGCCACAACCCCTCGAGTTACATCCCGTACCTATTTACTGCTAGGTGAACAGAGGCCACACATTAAGAGGCTTGCCCATTTGTCTCGCCGCGCCGGGACTCGAACCCGGCCTTCTCGATTGTGAGTCGAGCGTGCTAACCACTACACTACGCGGTGTGTCCACTACACTACGCGGTGTATGTGTGTCTGTGTGTTTCACTGTTTGATCAGCTGCAGTCTCTGACGAGACAGCCAGACGTTACCCTACGGAACGAGCTCAGAGATCATTGTTTCCGATCTTCGGATAGGCCTGAGACCAGGCACACACCACAAACCGAGACAACAAGATCACAACTCCTCGATTTACATCCCGTACCTACTCACTGCTAGGTGAACAGGGGCTACACGTGAAAGGAGACACACCCAAATATCTCCACCCGGCCGGGGAATCGAACCCCGGACCTCTGGCTTGTGAAGCCAGCTCTCTAACCACTGAGCTACCGGGCGTGTGTGTGTGTGTGTGTGTGTGTGTGTGTGTGTGTGTGTGTGTGTGTGTGTGTGTGTGTGTGTGTGTGTGTGTGTCAGTGTCGTGCGTAAAAGCGATAATCGATATATTAACGTTAATGAACAGGAAAATTAGGTTAGGTTAGGTTTATGTTTGGGTTCGACTAACGTTAATGCACGGCACATTAACGTTAATATAACATTAACGCTATGGGGCACGACAGCAGTAAGCACACCTCTTTGTTGACTTGGCCCAGCATGCCAGTGAAGGAGCCATTCCGTATTTTTGCTCCCCACGACCCGTCTGGTGGCCGTTTGAATGTATACCTTAAGAGAACAGGAATAAGAAAAATATCTTATAAACAGATGAATAAGTATTTTTCAAAATTCTTTTATTGTGTAATATATCTTTTAAGAGAAAAGCTATTATATTTAATTTACTTTCAAATTTAAGTAATATAGGTATTATATGAGTGCTAGATTTGGAAATACGTTTATAGCAGAGAGCAGTTTTTTAAATGGATTGCCTGCCTTACGAGAAGTTTAGTCCTTGCGCCAAATAGTTCACAACGGTGACCATGAATCCCTTGAACAGCACCCTTACTCCTCCGGGAGCCGTCGAGTCAGGTTTCTCCACTACTGTATGCCTAAGGTTCCGTTCCATCGCCACCACCAAATTTGTCTCTCCAGAGAGTCTGTACAAAACTTAAATCTAGGACATAAAAATTTCTTGATATCAGTATTCAAACTTAATAATTCTAGTATTCTAAATTTTTTTCCATCTTTATTGGCGCTACATACTTCTTAACAGCACGTGCACATACACGAACGTACTCAGCCACACACACACACACACACACACACACACACACACACACACACACACACACACACACACACACAAACAAACAAACAAACACACACAGTAGAGTTCATGAAAGGCTCATTTGTGTACACCAGAGCTTACACACGCCCGGTAGCTCAGTGGTTAGAGCGCTGGCTTCACAAGCCAGAGGACCGGAGTTCGATTCCCCGGCCGGGTGGAGATATTTGGGTGTGTGTCCTTTCACGTGTAGCCCCTGTTCACCTAGCAGTGAGTAGGTACGGGATGTAAATCGAGGAGTTGTGACCTTATTGTCCCGGTGTGTGGTGTGTGCCTGGTCTCAGGCCTATCCGAAGATCGGAAATAATGAGCCCTGAGCTCGTTCCGTAGGGTAACGTCTGGCTACCTCGTCAGAGACTGCAGCAGCAGATCAAACAGTGAAATACACACACACACACACACACACACAAACATAGAGTTTTCTCTGCAGACCTTACCATAAGATATTAAATTATGTATGTATTTACAATTGGTTTTTCATGGCAATAAATTAATAGAACTTGAACTTGAACCTGGACACACACACACACACACACACACACACACACACACACACACACACACAAGTGCGCGCGCGCGAGCACTTTATCCTATGCATGGCTATACTACGTACAATACTGACTCTCACTTGCTGAATTTGTCCCAGAAAAGTGGCCGATGCAATGAAACGTTGCCCTCCGCCGTCCAGGAGGCAACCCGCAGCGGGGCGACGCCAGGCCGCTGGTACGGCAGCACCACCCACCCAGCAGCCCTGGAACAGCGGCGCTTTGTTTGGCCGTGACTCTCAAGCATACAGGAAGCAGACAATCACATGCTGGTCATGAAAACAGTAGAGTTCATGAGAGACTCATTTGTGTACACCAGAGCTTACACACAGACACACCCCATACTCCCACACACCTTGCCATCGCCGCGTCATCCACCACCAGCAGGAGGGAGTTGGTGAGGGCAAGAGTCTCGTGAAGTGGGTGAAGGCTGTGAGGCGCTCGGCGGCTCACCACAAGGAACATCGTGGTCCAGACCAGCAGGCGACTCTTTCGGGCCTGTTGGGTGAAGGCGGCCAGGAAGACTGGGTCGTCACTCACCACCACCACCACGACCATCCACGACGCCATCCGCACCTGCCCGTGACCACACAACCCATGACACAAGGTAGTAATGCTAATACTATTACCACACCACCGTTACTATAATTATTGCAAATCATTGTATTGACAGGAACAGGGCATACTTGCACTGAGTCCTACCTGGCGGGCATGCGTGACCACTTGGGCAAGCTGCGACCCATTAGTGGCAGCTTTGAATATTGCCACGCCTCGCGAGTTCTCGATAAAAGTTTTTACTTCAATCTGGAATGTTTTGTTTCATCGAGCCATTATTCAATTTGATATTTACAGTTTAATGATGTATCATCCACGAACGAATGACAAAACGTAAAGTCTCACCGACAAACTGTTTTCTGCAATAATGACGAGAGACGAACCGCTTTTTATTGACGCCAGTAGAACGTCTTTCGCCGCTGTCGCCGCGTTAGCATCCCAGCCGTCCTCCACGGCTGTGTGAGAGTGAATGTTATAGCAAAGTTCTTGTTGTCCGTTAAGGATTATTGACACATATCGCTGAATGAAACTCACATTCAAACCATACCTAATTCTTATTAACATAATCTGGAATTCAACCATGTTTTTGTGAAAGACTTCTACGAGGCAATTGAGACTTACCCGAATTGCCCTCCAGCCACCCCACAAGTACCACCACGAGCCAAGACGCGGAAGACGACCAGATATAGAAGGTACCCAAGAACTTCATATCGTGGCTGGCGAAGAGGCAATGAATTATCCTTTTCCGACAAGAGTCAATGAGCAATTGCACGATACTCCACAATAAAGCCGCAATTATGTGAATCAGCAGATCGTCCTTAAAACAGAATCCACTTAGACTCAACTTTCACCATAGATCTGACGGGTGTCGGCGGACCTGCCTAAATATAAGGGGAGCAAAGGCTCAAAACAAAGCAAAAGCACGTCCTGGCTTTATTTCCTTAGCTAGACTCATCAAATTTGCATGTAGACCCCCACAGGACCACCAGTAATGCACATGGACCCATGAAGTTACAGCGTCTATGGTATGAGCCATAATTCTATTCTCGCCCCTTTTCATACCCGAGATTGTAAACGCAGTCACGTTGCTCGTGTGTTGTTACGATTCTTGAGTTTGTCTTGTGACGAGTTGTGTTTGCAAGTGTTTCCTTCACCTAAATAATGAAGTGCCCCGCGTTTCTACCTGAATCACGTGTGCATTTTAAGGTGAGAAATGTGTTGAAAACCAGAGACAAAATTATTGAGAGAGGAAAGTAAAGCGAGAAAAGCTTTTTTTTTTTTTTGTTCGTACCCTTTTTTTCCCTGCGTGTGATTGATTATATGGTAAACGAAACTTTTCTTTTTATTGTATTTACATTTTTTTTTTTACTTTGGAAGGGGAATGATAGAGGAGTATGAGAGAGATGAGGCTAATAGTAGAACTTGTTATTAGGTAATAGTCAATGCTTTATTTTGTTCGTGTTTATCTTACTTTATTTACAGTTACACCTTATTTTTTGGATTTTTTTTTTTATATTGTAACTGTTCCAGTTAAGTATTTATCCTTAAAACTTAACTCATATAAGTTTCCACAGCCTCATGTAGCCTGCCAGAGCCTACTGTACACTAGTGGGAGGTGGAACAGGCTTTCTTGAAATTTTGCAACCTCTTCTTATTTGAAGTGAAGGATTTTTCTGTGAAACCATTTTTGTACAAAAAAATAATCTATCATTAGTTTATGTTGCAAATAATTATGTTGTTATTTGGCAAACTACTGAAACTTTACCTAATTAAACTGGTAAATATGACGATGCCCCAAGGACGCTAACTGATTTTCAAGAAACGCTGACAGTGTTATCACACGACACATACTATCATGTGGACTTTAACCCCTTCAGTACCATGACACGTCTTCATATTTATTCAGGCTTCTATTAGGTGATTTTATACAGCTTCAAAATCTCATGGGGAGATTAAAATAGTGAACAATCTGGACCATTAACATTCTCATCTCCATAGAGCCTTGCCAGTGTAAATAAAATCGTCTAATCGCACTCAAAACTCATGGTAAAAATGCGTCCCAGTACTTTAGGGGTTAACAAACAACGTTGAGAATCTAAGATAAAACATTTTTTTCCAGAAAATTCTTTCGAAACATCAAAGGTGTTCATGTTAAACTATGATAAGAAAACTACCGTTGTTTCATTAGAGCCTTGAAAAGATGCTGAGTAGTGAAATAGGCCTAAAGTTGCCAATGTTGTCTTTTGTATTAGAGATATTATAGAAATACTCGTACATCATCCGTATTCATTTGACTATAGTTGAATAGTAAAGGAATGGGTATAACCATTTGCTATCTGATGACTCACATAGTAGGTACTGGAATATCAGTGGCATTTCCCTGTTTGTTTCTCAAAGACTTATAAGTGTTATAATCTTGTGGGAGAACAAAATGAATTGACATGGATTCTGCATAGTCACCATGTAAAAAATAAAGAAATTAAAAGAAATATTGTTTGGTTAATAGTAGACTGTGGGATGTATTGGAGCTACATTTAAGCTATATTTAAAGAATATTCACTGAATACCTCAGCGATATCTGAACGATTTCTACATATTTCATTATAGGTAAATGTAAGACAGGTTTTTTGTGGTTGTTTCTGAATTCTTTTAGTGTCATTTTAAAAGTTTGTAAATGTGTCCATCTATCAACATATTTCAATATTTTCCTTACCAATCAATCTGCTTAGAATGTTACAGTATTCTTTATAGTAATTTTCAGATATTACACCAACTATTTGTGTTATTTAATGTAAATTGTTTATAGTTTTTATAGATTCAATTACTGTGGATGTTATCCAAGGGTTATGCCGTCATTTCCAGGAACAGATCTAGATCTTGTTGGGAAGTATTCATTGCCGATTTCCTTGATTTTGTTTAAAGATACGTTGACGTTTGAATTAATATAATAAGAGGTTAGGATATTGATCTATGAGAGAAGAGTTGTTTGCGCTAAGGAATTAATTGTCAAATTCAATCTTATGGACTTGATTTTTCAAGGTTGGAATAGATATGTTAATAAATATAAGCAAATAATCAAATATAGGGTTAATTCACTGTTAGAGAGGTAAATTATTCATAACAAAATGGTGAATCAATAAAAGAAATGGTGTATGATGATCAAGAAGCAAGGAAACCTTGTATGTCTAGCAATTTGATGGAAAAAAAATTATTACAATAGATTTACATTTTTTTTTTTTTTTTTTTTTGAGTAATGAGCTTAGGGCATCAGTAAATTGATTTGCTGTTATGTGCTTACTGTTGGGTCTATAAATGGCACTAATTAAAATGTAAGCAGTTTGTGATTACTTTAAATCTATACATATCTATACCTTCACGAATAAATGTCAAGTCACGTTAATGTTCTAAGTTTAATAAGTTGGTTGGAAGGAATGAAACACCTTTAACCCGTATTACTGATTTCAGAGAATGTTATACATCTAGGTGTTTGTCAAGACAATTAAGGAAAATCTGTATTCCATAATCATCATATGAGTTACGTTAAAGTGTGTTGCGTGTCTGGGAAGTAATTACATAGTTGAAAGAAGAGAGGTCCTTTGAAGAACTTTGAAAAGGATATGTAAATCAGAGTACCTCTACATTTCATTAATGACTTCCATAGCAATGTTATTCGAGTTAGAATGCATATGATTGTATTAGAATGATATAGGGTAGACACGGGAAAATGTTGGAAAATAAACCATAATATATGAATTTACTGACAATAGGTTTGAAAAATAAAGGATTGAAAACTGAGTCTTGGCCGGAACTTTGTAACACTTACGATAAACTTATCAAAACTATTTAGAAAAGAAAAAAGGCAAGTAAGGTGAAATTATGCATCAGCAGTAATGGTTACTGTGGTAGCTGCAGCACTGGTTACGGTGACGTTTACGGGATGTTAGTGACGGTGGTGGTTGCGATGGTAGTAGCAGTAGTGGTTGTAGTGGTAGCAGCAATTGTGGTTGAGGTGGTAGCGGCAGTAAAGGTTCCTTTGGTATCATAGCAACAGCAGTGATTTGTACTATTTATTGACATTTCATTCAAGTTACAGTAACATTCTTTGAGGGGATCATTTCACATTTGCTGCTCACACAAATAGAATAACAATGAATCATCAAATTAGCGTGTTCCTTTATAGAAAAAATAATCGGTTTCAGATTTCCATAAATACTAAGGCAGAAATTTTGAGCATCAAGGAACAGTGTCGTTAAATGTTGAATATGTAATTCCGCGACTTCATGCCGGCAACATTCAGCCAGTGGTACAATAGCGCTTTGTGAACAATGTAGAGGCTCCCTTCCATCACATTCTGGTTAAGGTTTTTATCACAGTGTGTAGCTACATCTCTGTACCGCCATTGACTCAGGACTGGCCTGCTGAGGCGTCCATATTGCTTCCACCAGCACAGCCAGCGCCGCACCGTGTGAGGACTTCTGCCAGACCGCCTTGCAATTGACCTCAGAGAGAGACCCGTAGAGCGCAACCACAAGAACCTTAGCCTCTCGTACAGACACGTTTCTTTTCGAGGACTGGTAGCCATTTGTTCTATTGGATCACATACAACTCTTACGACACTGCTAATGTCATTACAAAATATTAATACAGGAAATTACTAGAAAACACTTATGACGTCAACATGTGTATTCGATCTTCATTACCTGCTACTGGAAGCCTTCCTGAAGGCAAGTACCGTTACAAAGGCCAAGACCGGTGGTGTGGTGTGGTGTGGTGTGAAGGAGCGGCACCGTCCACAGCAGAAGGCAGGAAGGGTCCAAGTGAGCCTCGACATGCGGCGACAATGTCTTATATGATGCAAAACCGCCTACACCCAGCGGAATGTCACAGCCACTGACATCTGCTGGTGAAATAACATGACATCCGCACTCGCACTCGAAATATTTGAGTTATTGAAAATGGTGCAATGAATAATTCATAAATAGTTATGTATCAATGCATCATGTGTTCTGCATGATGACAATGATAATAGTTTATGTGATTGCGAACATGATAAAGAAGAAATGCAGAAAGAGGAGGTGATGGAGGCTGAGGAGGATGAAAAAGAGTAGGAGGAGAACGATAAGGATGAGGGGGAGGAGGAGGAGGAGGAAGAGGAGAACAACAACAACAACAACAACAACAACAACAACAACAACAACAACAACAACAAAAAGAAGGCGAAGAAGAAAAAAGAAATGTGTTAAAGGCTTAAAAGTACTTGTCATGACGCCCCTAACCTGGGGTTGGGAGCGAGGCGTGACAGCGACTGGATCTACTTCCCTTACCCACGTTTTGTGCAATAAAACACCTAAAGCAAATGACTCTTCCAGTGTGCCTCATTTATTTACGGGGTGTCCTTCACTATTTTATTCTTGTCTCCCGCTTCCCATGTCCATAGTGCCATGTGACTTATGTTGTCCTTGTCATGACATTCACCTACGTCATAAGCATTACATTACATTACATTACATTATTTTTTTTTACGTTATGGCCTATAGCGCCTGTAGGCATACTAGAAGAGTATATGTGGGAAGCGCTGTTCAGCTTCCGCCAATTAGTGGTGCAGGCCATTTCATTTATAGTGGTACCAATATTAGGGCCCATATCACCACCCAAGCGCATCTTTGGTGTAACCACCTAGAGCCTGGGTATCATGGTGACATGTAGGTAACTTTAAACCACTCGACAAATACACTTGGTGACTTGAAAACGGTGGTGGTTTCTATTGTGTGGGGGGGTGAAATGGCCAAGAGAGAGAAAATGTATCATATGTATGACTGTAATTCATCTTCCCCTCTCCCCGGGGAAGAACAGCCCAGACAAAATTTTCCGTGTGGGTGTGGGAGCGAAATTTAACCTAGGCAACCTTTACTGTCAAGAGGGAATTTTTTCCTGCTATACCGGAATGGATATCAAGCCATTCCAACTTTGCTCCGTTAATCTCGGGAAAATTCTAACTATCTTCATGTTCCTCGTTCCGCGTGTCATGCCCTTTAGCTGTGTGGTGTTGACAAAGGAAAGTAACGAAATCAAACACATCACTCTTTCCTTTTTTTTTTTTTATTCCAGAGTCATAGCGCAGTTTCCCAAAAACAGTTTTCGATCTTGAAAACGAACCTGAAAATAGAAAAACATTAAAGCCATGAAGAGCCATGACAGACTGAACGTAATGACTGGCTGGTGGCTTTTTATTGTGAAATTAAAATACATATAGAATTTCAGTTCAGGAGAGGCGCACATAGTAATTATCTTGTCCGCACACACTGCATTATCAAGTTCAGATATGTGTTCCGTTTTCACTGGATCAATTAGTTTGGTAATACTTCAATGTTTTGTCTTGTTTTGAGAGATAATAAATGCTTATGCTAACTCACGAAAAGTGAACAGTTGGTATGTTTCTGCCATATTTTTATTCAAGAGAGTAGAATGAAATATAAGTATTCATTACACTGCTAGAGAAATATCACCCTTTCAGATTGATGTCCTGTATGATAAACAAGAATATATAAATACGCGAGAATATATTAGAACAGATCTTAGGAGACTAATAACTCAGTAAAGAGAATATTCTTATATTTCTCTACAGTTCGTAGTTGACTGGTTATAATAGTATACACGTGGAACAAACAGAACGAGGCTTTTTAGTGTCGTAACCAAAATGTTTTATGATTAATACTGAGAGGACGAAAATATGCTTGAATTATAGTTTTATAATATGAATCTTAAGTATCACACAAACTCTCAAAATAAAATTCATAAACTGTATATATATATATATATATATATATATATATATATATATATATATATATATATATATATATATATATATATATATATATATATATATATATATATTTTTTTTTTTTTTTTTTTTTTTTTAATGTATGAGGGAGAACTGCAAAGGGCAAGAAAATAT
This sequence comes from Portunus trituberculatus, assembly GCF_017591435.1. NCBI lineage: Eukaryota > Metazoa > Arthropoda > Malacostraca > Decapoda > Portunidae > Portunus > Portunus trituberculatus. The sequence goes on from NC_059301.1 coordinate 30,467,488, forward strand.
ATTAGAAAAAACGCCCAATGGAACTGCACTCTCCATAATAGATACGAAAGAATTATTCGAAATCCAGGGACTAATGTCTTGAAACCTCTCTCTTAAAAGAAATTAAGTCATAGGAAGATGGAAATACAGAAGTTTACCAGTGAAAGGTATGAATAACTGAAAATATTGGTTAACTCTTGTATTAGAGCGTTGGACAGAATAGGGATGAGAGGAAGAAGAAAGCCTTGTGCAGCGAGGCCAAGATAGCAAGAGATGCAACATTCCGGTGCTGAGAAAGAGGCTGAAGAGAGTTAGTTAGAGGAGGAGAGTTGATGAGACGAAAAGCTTTTGATTCCACTCTATCTAATAAAGCTGTGTGAGTGGAACTCCCCCAAACATGCGAAGAGTACTCCATACAAGGACGAATAAGACCCTTGTACAGAATTAGCAGTTGGAGGGGCTAAAAAAAACTGGCGGAGACGCCTCAGAACGCCTAACTTCCTAGAAGCTATTTTAGGAAGAGATGAGATGTGAAGCTTCCAGTTAAGATTATGAGTAAAGGACAGACCGAGGATATTTAGTGTGGAAGAGGGAGACAGTTGAGTGTCATTGAAGAAGAGGGATAGTTGTCTGGAAGGTTGTGTCAAGTTGATATATGGACGAATTGAGTTTTTGAGGCATTGAAAACTGCTAGGTTTTCTCTGCTTCATTCAGAAATCTTAGAGGGATCAGAAGTCAGGCATTCTGTGACATCCCTGCGTGATCTGTTGCCGTCCTGGAAGTTTGGTCGTCTCTGAAAGGACGTGGAAAGATGTAGGGTGGTATCATCAGCGTAGGAGTGGATAGGGCAAGAAGTTTGGTTAAGAAGGTCATTAATGAATAATAGAAAGAGAGTGGGTGACAGGACAGAACCCTGAGGAACACCACTATTAATAGATTTAGGAAGAACAGTGGCCGTCTACCACAGCAGCAATAGAACGGTCGGAAAGGAAACTTGAGATAAAGTTGCAGAGAAGGATAGAAACCGTAGGAGGGCAGTTTTGAAATCAAAGCTTTATGCCAGACTCTATCAAAAGCTTTTGATATGTCTAACGCAACACCAAAAGTTTCACCGAAATCTCTAAAGAGGATGACCAAGACTCAGTAAGGAAAGCCAGAAGATCACCAGTAGAGCGACCTTGACGGAAGCCATACTGGCGATCAGACAGAAGATTGTGAAGTGACAGATGTTTGAGAATCTTCCTATTCAGGATAGATTCAAAAACTTTAGACAAGCAAGAGATTAAAGCTATAGGACGGTAGTTTGAGGGTTAGAACGGTCACCCTTTTTAGGAACAGGCTGAATGTAGGCAAACTTCCAGCAGGAAGGAAAGGTAGAAGTCGATAGACAAAGTTGGAAGAGTTTGGCCAGGCAAGGTGCAAGCACAGAAGCACAGTTTTGAGAACAATAGGAGGGACCCCATCAGGTCCATAAGCCTTCCGAGGGTTTAGGCCAGCAAGGGCATGGAAAACATCATTACGAAGAATTTTGATTGTAGACATGAAATAGTCAGAGGGAGGAGGAGAGGAGGACAAGCCCAGAATCATCCAAGGTGGAGTTGTGAGCAAAGGTTTGAGAAAGAGTTCAGCTTTAGAGACAGAAGAGATGGCAGTGGTGCCATCAGGATGAAATAAAGGAGGAAAGATGAAGAAGTGAAGTTATTTGAGATGTTTTTGGCTAGATGCCAGAAGTCACGAGGGAGTTTGAGTTTGAAAGATTTTGACATTTTCTATTTATGAAAGAGTGTTTGGCAAGTTGAAGAACAGACTTGGCATGATTCCGGGCAGAGATATAAAGTGCATGAGATTCAGGAGATGGAAGGCTCAAGTACCTTTTGTGGGCAACCTCTCTATCATGTATAGCACGAGAACAGGCTGAGTTAAACCAAGGTTTAGAAGGTTTAGGTTGAGAAAAAGAATGAGGAATGTACGCCTCCATGCCAGACACTATCACCTCTGTTATGCGTTCAGCACAAAGAGATGGGTCTCTGACACGGAAGCAATAATCATTCCAGGAAAATCAGCATAATACCTCCTCAGGTCCCCCAACTGGCAGAGGCAAAACGCCAGAGGCACCTTCGCTTTGGGGATCCTGAGGAGGGATTGGAGAAATAGGACAAGATACAGAAATGAGATTGTGATCGGAGGAGCCCAACGGAGATGAAAGGGTGACAGCATAAGCAGAAGGATTAGAGGTGAGGAAGAGATCAAGAATGTTGGGCGTGTCTCCAAGACGGTCAGGAATACGAGTAGGGTGTTGCACCAGTTGCTCTAGGTCATGGAGGATAGCAAAGTTGAAGGCTAGTTCACCAGGATGGTCAGTGAAGGGAGAGGAAAGCCAAAGCTGGTGGTGAACATTGAAATCTCCAAGAATGGAAATCTCAGCGAAAGGGTAGAGGGACAGAATGTGCTCCACTTTGGAAGTTAAGTAGTCAAAGAAATTACTATAGTCAGAAGAGTTAGGGAGAGATAAACAGCACAGATGAATTTAGTTTGAGAGTGACTGTTAAGTCGAAGCCAGATGGTGGAAAACTCGGAAGATTCAAGAGCGTGGGCACGAGAGCAAGTTAAGTCGTTGCGCACATAGACGCAACATCCAGCTTTGGAACGAAAATGAGAATAGAGAAAGTAGGAGGGAACAGAGAAGGGGATACTGTCAGTAGCTTCAGACAGCTGTGTTTCGGTGAGGAAAAGAAGATGAGGTTTCGTGGAGGAGAGGTGGTGTTCTACAGATTGAAAATTAGATCTAAGACCGCGAATGTTGCAGAAGTTAATGAAAAAAACTTGGGGGAGGTGACAAGACATTTTCGGTAGACAACGAGAGAGTAGTCCGACCTAGAAACATTTCTTGTCCCCTCCACAAAAGGGGACTCCGAGGCATGGTTTGGAGTCCATATTTTTTTTATTTTGAATTTTAAGTGAGAGGTGTGTGTGGTAAGTCCATGTACTTATATATATATATATATATATATATATATATATATATATATATATATATATATATATATATATATATATATATATATATATATATATATATATATATATATATATATATATATATATATATATATATATATATATATATATATATATATATATATATATATATATATATATATATATATATATATATATATATATATATATATATACACACACACACACACACACACACACACACACACACACACACACACACACACACACACACACACACACACACACACACACACACACACACACACACACACACACACACACACACACACACACACACACACACACACGAGCTGGAGGAAGCTCATCAGCAATACACACACGAGCTGGAGGAAGCTCACCAGCAACACAATTATCAGTGACGCAAGACTCCAGCAAGTATCACCTCGGCGCCAAGAATAACGAGACCAGCCGCCAAACCTCCCTCTAGAACGACCATCATGGCCTGAAAAGCAAAGGAAGTATAGTCTCTTCTGTGATAAATGTAATTGATGCAATTAATTTATTTGTTTGTGATAAGGATACCCGTCAAAAGAAGGCGTTATATTCTTTCGTACATTTACCAACATCTACGAGAGAACATAGATGTGAAAAGACACTTCATTCTTACACAAAACTCACTGAATCACAATGATGTTCCGTTGCAGCATTGTGGAAGAACTTCCTGAGTCACAATATGTTTCTTATATAGCAGTAACACAATGGTTCTTGAGACAAAATAAACTCCCTGTTCAGAACTGATAAAGTCACAGCGAGCTTTCTATCAAGTTGTCATCGACTCATAACTGATTCAAAGCAATTTCCCTACCCAGCACTGCCTGAGGGAGAGAGACGAACTAATAGTGATCTTGGTCGGGACTCGCTCGCATGCGCTGTAGTTCGCGATCCCCTCGTTATTCCAGTGGTGGAAAAGTCCAGCCTCAGTCAAAGACATTATTCTGCAATGTTGATAAGATTAGATGAGTTGCTTGTCCTTTTCCTCTGTTTTTTCCTCAACCTCAATAAGACTATCTATAGAGCAAGTTTAGAGTGAAAGGAGTTATATGATAGCTGATATTTTCTGGTGACAGTATTTATTTTTTTGTCAGCATGATTGTAAAGGGTTATCAGTAACAATAGCGATGAGAGAGGGACTGAAGACAGTCAAAGAAGATGAGTTGATTATTCGAAGTGTTTTGGAGAAGTCTAGAAGAGCAACATGTAAATTATACTCCATACATGAATGAACAAGGCCTCTGTACAGAGCTAGTAACTGTGGGAATGAGAAAAAAACTGGCGGAGACGACTCGGAAAGCCTAACTTCATAGAAGCAGCCTTAGCTAAATATGAAATTGTATTTTCTTTATGTTACGACCTATAGCGCCTGTAGGCACACTTGAAGAGTGTCTGGGAAGCGCTGTTCAGCTTCCGCCAACTAGTAGCGCAGGCAATTTTATTTATAGTGGTACCCATATTAGGCCCCATATTACCACCCAAGCGCATCTTTGGTGTAACCACCTTGAACCTGAGTATCACGGTGACATGTAGGTAACTTTAAACTACTCGACAACCGACATAGCTTCAAAGCGGTATGTGGTGGGATTCAAACCTACCCGTAGACGTCTGCCCGATCCCACACTCACCACCTTATCCACTACGCCACCGCCCCCCTAAATATAATTGCATGACACTGTATTCTCATTCTTAGCTGCCAGTATGTCATAGGGATATGTACTCGTACAAGTAGATTTCCAGTATCATACAGATCTTTCATATAAAAGTTGTCTTACTAAAGAACAAAAACCATATGGAGCACTGAACGAGTCCTCCGTTCCTCCTCCTTTCCTCTGTCCCTCACCTTGCATTGAGAGGTGGAATTAGGGGACTGTCCTTCTGGCTAATAAGGGCAACGGGATTGGCTTGGATGTTTTCCAGTCCGATGTAAAAGTCACACCGCCCTTTATAGAAGAGAAACATGTTACGGTATTGCATATCTATAGAATCTTATAGGTCTCAGATAAATTTACACATACAATGGTATGTACTTTTCACCTGTTAGTCTTTGACGAATACAATATGATATTCTCTAATGACAAATTATACTCCATTACATCCATAGGCTATCTCCAATTCTTCAACATTCTCACAAGAATGTTCTTGCTTTACTCTCTTTCATATTTCATACATTTGAATATGATACTTTGGTCATTTTTGTCTCTAACTCCTCATGAAGTGACAGTTTTTCATATATTTTAGCCTATCCTTACCACAAGTCTTTCAACTAAGGTAATTATCTTGTGTATTGCCCACTTTGCTTGTGTGTGTGTGTGTGTGTGTGTGTGTGTGTGTGTGTGTGTGTGTGTGTGTGTGTGTGTGTGTGTGTGTGTGTGTGTGTGTGTGTGTGTGTGTGTTTATGAAAGAGGGGAAACCGGCCAAGGGTAACAAAGAAATATAACAAAAAAAGGCCCACTTTATTGTCAGTTCCCTAAAAGGTTAGTAGAGTTGGCTAAAAGATTGAGAAAATATCTTGAAACTTCCCTCTTAAAACAATTCAAGTCATAGGAAGATGGAAATACAGAAGTAGGGAGAGAGCTCCAGAATTACCATAGAAAGGTATAACTGAGAGTACTGGTTAACACTTGCATAAATGAGTTGGAGGAGGGGAGGCATGCAGTTAGCAAAATGAAAGCAGTTAGCATGAAAATAGCGATGAAAGATAGCAAGGGATAGAACATTCCAACGGTGAGAAAGGCTGAAGACAGTCAGTCAGAGGAGGGGAGTTGATGAGACGAAAAGCTTTTGATTCCATCCTATCCAATATAATAAAATTTTGTGAGTGAAACCTCCCCCCTCAAACCTACGAAGAGTGCTCCCTACAAAGACGGATAAGGCTCTTGCACAGAGTTAGCACTTGGAGGGGCTAAAAAAAACTGGCGGAGACGCCTCAGAACGCCTACCTCCATAGAAGCTGTTTTAACAACAGATGAAATGTGAAGTTTTCAGTTTAGATTATGAGTAAAGGCCAGACCGAGGATATTTAGTGTAGAAGATTGAGATAGCTGAGTGTCGTTCAAGAAGAGAGAATAGTTGATCGGTGAACGGTACGCTTGAGGGGTATGTTGTGTACGTCAAGACACGTTGTAGAGGAATGGGGCAGAGAAAGAGAGAGAGAGAGAGAGAGAGTCCGCGCAGGCTCTGAGCGGCCGACCTCGGCTATAGCAAAGGAGGCGGGATGGTATTTTGTACTTTATATAACAGTATATAACAGTAAGAGGAACTTATTAGTTGCAATGCACTCTTTAAGGTAAATTAGAATGGAGGAGGAATTATGATAGAATAAATATTTACATATTATTTTAGTGTGTGTTTATTTGTGTGTACCTTGGATCAATATGACGCCGTGATGTACTTACGTCCCCGTGTTACGAGCAGAGAAGCGTGTATACATCTCCGGACATACGCATATGGTATGCATGTGGTATGCTTGGACAAATAAGTTACATAACATAGTTACTTGTGTGTATTCGTGTACGAAGTTAAAGTAGTTTTTATGTATGGTTACCAATAAAAAATTGGGTTTATTCCATTGAGATTCGTTGAGTAAAGTTACTTGTGTGAATATATCGAGTTGGATTATATTCAGTGGTGTGTTATGTTGTTGTATTCAAGTACTACGCAAAAGTAATTTTTATATATGGGTAACTGGTTGAAAAGGGGAAGTTGTAATTACTGCATATGAGATTCACTGATAAATAAAGAAGTGTTTGGGTATTATAATAACGTTATGAGGATATAGTGGACGACGTTGAGGTAGAATTTGTTCTGATGTAAGAATGTATAGATGAAGAGAGAAAGTTGCAACTATTGCACATGAGACAATTATGTTCAGTGACGAATTATGTTGTTGCATCTGTATACGAGGTTGGAGTGATTTTTATGTATGGTTATAAGAGGAATTGTAATGATTTGCAGTAGAGAAAGCGACAAAAAGAGTTGTGATTGCCATGTGCTGACGCCGTATCGAACATCTTATGTATAGATATTATTTTTGGTTATTAAAAGAAAAAAAAAACGTGAATGTTTATAACCGGCAGTCAGAGAATTTGTGCAACGTAGTGCAACAGCTCGGATCACGACAAATCCCATCAGGCCCATAAGCCTTCTAACGGTTTAGGCCAGCGAGGGCATGGAAAACATCATTACGAAGAATCTTAACTGAAGGCATGAAAGCGAGGCCACAACCCTTCGAGTTACATCCCGTATCTATTTACTGCTAGGTGAACAGGGGCTACACATTAAGAGGCTTGCCCATTTGCCTCGCCGCTTTCCGGGACTCGAACCCGGACCCTCTCGATTGTGAGTCGAGCGTGCTAACCACTACACTACGCGGTGTGTGTTTCACTGTTTGATCTGCTGCAGTCTCTGACGAGACAGCCGGACGTTACCCTACGGAACGAGCTCAGAGCTCATTATTTCCGATCTTCGGATAGGCCTGAGACCAGGCACACACCACACACCGGGACAACAAGGTCACAACTCCTCGATTTACATCCCGTACCTACTCACTGCTAGGTGAACAGGGGCTACACATGAAAGGAGACACACCCAAATATCTCCACCCGGCCGGGGAATCGAACCCCGGTCCTCTGGCTTGTGAAGCCAGCGCTCTAACCACTGAGCTACCGGGCGTGTGTGTGTGTGTGTGTGTGTGTGTGTGTGTGTGTGTGTGTGTGTGTGTGTGTATGTGTAATCACCTTTTACTCACCTGTTTGAGAAAAATATTTGCTTCTCGTAGCTTTTGTTATCCTCACGTAATCTATGATCACTGTCCTTTGACTTATAACCTCATCCAGGATGGAAAGATATTTAAATGGCAGCTGCTCCTGGAGGCGCCCTTGCTTCATAGTCTCCTTCACATCGTAGAAAACCCCAGAAGTAGCGTCCTGTCTATGACATGTTCTTGAGGAGCATAATGTTCAAGTTAAAACAACAAAATGTATCACAAAATATGATGACAAACCTGGTTTTGATAATTGGTCACTCGACTGGATTAGAGCAGGTGTGTGTGTGTGTGTGTGTGTGTGTGTGTGTGTGTGTGTGTGTGTGTGTGTTATTCACCACCGTCGTCTACTGGTCACCCAGCCAGCCTTTCCCTTACGGAAAGAGATCAGAGCTCATACTGATTGATCTTCGGGTAGGAATGAGACCACATCACACACCACACACCTCACACACCGGGAAAGTGAGGCCACAACCCCTCGAGTTACATTCCGTACGTATTTACTGCTAGATGAACAGAGGCTACATATTAAGAGGTTTGCCCATTTGCCGACTGTGCTAACCACTACACTACGCGGTGTGTGTTTCACTGTTTGATCTGCTGCAGTCTCTGACGAGACAGCCAGACGTTACCCTACGGAACGAGCTCAGAGCTCATTATTTCCGATCTTCGGATAGGCCTGAGACCAGGCACACACCACACACCGGGACAACAAGGTCACAACTCCTCGATTTACATCCCGTACCTACTCACTGCTAGGTGAACAGGGGCTACACGTGAAAGGAGACACACCCAAATATCTCCACCCGGGCTGGGAATCGAACCCCACTCCTCTGGCTTGTGAAGCCAGCGCTCTAACCACTGAGCTACCGGTGTGTGTGTGTGTGTGTGTGTGTGTGTGTGTGTGTGTGTGTGTGTGTGTTTACGTACCATGACTGACTGAATGGGTGCTCCCTGCTTGTGCCAGACCATGACCACCGAGGGGTCGTCCACCACATCCCTGAGGGTCTGGTAGGGCTGGGGCAGGTATCTCACTGCCAGCAGCGACATAAGATTTCCCTCGTAGCTCCGCGTCAGCACCATGGTCATTAGTATCCACACACCCAGCACCACGCGCTGCCACATCCACCCGCCACTACCCAAAGAC
>NC_059301.1:30481411-30491411 GCF_017591435.1 Portunus trituberculatus
CAAGTAAGAATGGGATGTAATTCGAGGGGTTGTGGCCTCGCTTTTCCGGTAGTGGAGTGTGTTGTGGTCTCAGTCCTACCCGAAGATTGGTCTATGAGCTCTGAGCTCGCTCCATAATGGGAAAAGGTTGGCTGGGTGACGAGCAGACGACCATGATGACACACACACACACACACACACACACACCAATAAGAAGTGCGAAAACAACTCGCAGGGAAAGCACTTCAGCAGACGTTGGAGCCTGACCTAGACGTACGTACAGGGAAAAGAGGGGGCCATAGGGTTCTCCTTTCTCCATAACAAATAAGATTTTGATACCGTATAGAACAAAATATGGAAAGGCGGAGACAGGTGGCGGCGCCAAACGTACGGGACCAAAACAAACGCCATGTTATGAAGACCAAAGATTTATCTACACACCAATTGGCCTGAAAAGACAGTGATGATAATATGGACAAAGATTTTTCTGAATTTAGAGAGGAAAGATATAATATGAGGTGGCTGATAAACGTGAAAAGGGAGATAAGATACATGAAGGAAGTGATGTCAAGTATAATGGAAAAACAAGACAAGTTGATAAAAGAAAACACTGAACTAAAAGTGCGATTAGAGGAATGTGAGAAAGTAAGGGAAATAAAACAAGAGATGAAGGAGGAGATGCAGGAGATAAAGAAACAAAACAATATACTAAAGGCTACATACATGTTGCGACTATGAAGATTCCTTAAGGAGCCTACAGAAAAAAAATACAGGATGGGGAGGATGAAGTAGAGAATGGAATGGATTATAGCAAATTGAAGGAATTATGAAATGCATGGAAATAGGAACAGAAAGAGGAAAAAGTTCAATTTTCAGAGGTAGTAAGGAAGCAAATTCAGGAAAAGACAAAGGACACTGTTATACAAGTAATTAACGAGAAGGAAGATCTAGTGACGGATACAGTGGATAAGAAATGTTTCTTAAATTTGTGGAATGAAGGAAAATAATCCAAACAAGTTCGTGAGAGAGCGGGGAGAGAGAGAATTGGCCAAAACTATTATCAAACAGGTCCAGGACAGCACAGAGGAGTTGGACCAGTAAGTGGAGGATGTCATTAGGTTGGGAAGATTCAGTGAAGGTGGTAAGAGACCAATGAAAGTGAGAATGAGATTGCAGGTGGCGGTGAAGGAAATTATGACAAGAAAAAGAAAACTGGTTGATGATACTGAATTTAAGGATATATGGATAAAAAGAGATATGAACCTGGAAGAGAGGGAGAAGGAGAAAGTGCTAAGAAATGAAGCTAAGGAAAAAAAAAAAAACGAGAAAAGGACAGAGATCGAGAAAAAGAATTTCTACTGGAGGGTTCTAGATATGAGACTAAAGAAGTGGTATCTTCAAAGAAGGAGGAGGTCATGGAAGAGGCAAGAAATTAAGAGTGACTTATACTAATATAGATGGGTTGTTATCTAGTGTGTTGGAGGTTAGAGATTATTTGAAAGAAAAAAGACCAGATGTAATGTACATAGTAGAAACAAAACTAAAAGAGGAGATCCACGTTAGCTTTAAAGAAGAGGGATATGAAAGCTGGAGAAGAGACAGAAAGAGAACAGGGGGAGAAGGAGTGCTAATAATGGTTCGTGATAATATATGTGTGGAGGAAGTGCAATATGGTGATGGTATGGTGGAAGTAATGGAAGTAACAATCAAAACAGAGGAATTGAAAAAAGGAAAATCATAGTTACATATGTGCCACCTAAGACAAATACATGGGGAACTGAGGAACATAAGGATATGCAAAGAGAGGTGATTAAGTGCCTAGATAATATGATAAGAAGAGATGGAAGAATACTATTAGTAGGAGACTTTAACTGTAAAAGAGTAAACTGGAGAGAGATGGAAGTAATGGGTAATGCTGGACAATGGAGCGAGGAGGTGTTACAGTTGACTATGGTAAATACAATGGATCAGTGGGTGGAAGAATCAACACGGTACAGTGGGGAAGAAGAACCATTGTTGCTTGACCTAGTATTCACAAAGAAGCTAGAGCCAGCTCCCAGCATGCAATACCTTAGTCCAATGGGAAGAAGTGATCATGTAACATTAGTGTTGGAAATGCAGAAAGAGGATGGGATAAGATACAGATGACTACAAAAAAAGAGAGATTTAATTATGCAACAGCATATTTTGAAAAATTAAGAAAATTTTTGCCAATATTTAATAGAGAAACATTGTGAATGGAAGGACAATACAGAGGAAATATGAAATATTCCTACAGAAATATAGCGGGGTGAAGAAATATGTACATATCTATAAAGAAAAGTATACATGCTTGGTACAATGCCAGATGTATAGAAGCTAAAAAGACAAAAGTTATAGCTTGAAAGAAAGTCATAAAGCAGAGAAATGAAAATAACAGACAGCAGTATAAGGATGCAAGAAATGAATATATTAGAGTAAGGAGAGAGGAAGAAAGAAACTTTGAGAAAGATGTGGTGCAAAAAAGCAAAGATGAACCCAAGCTTTTCTACAAATTTATAAATGGTAAGATGAAGAATAAGGAAACAATAGAAAAATAATTAAAGGAGGGAAGACATACCAAACAGCAAAGGAAATGAGTGAAATAATGAATGAGAGCTTCAAAACTGTGTTCACTGAAGAAGAGGAATTTGCAGAACCAAATAGGACATTGCATTGCTGAGGATTGCAGGAAATCATAGTGCACAAAGAAGATATTGGAAGACTACTAGATAATTTGGATGTCAGAAAAGCAATGGGGCCAGATGGTGTATCAGGCTGGGCACTAAAAGAATGTAAAGAGCAGCTGTTAGATCCAATTTGGGAAATGGTTACAAGTTCATTAAAAGAAGGGAGAGTACCACTAGAATGGAAGAGAGCCAACATAATCCCAATATTCAAAGGAGGAAAGTCAACTGAGCCATTAAATTACAGACTGGTGTCACTTACAAGTGTTGTGGGAAGATATGTGAAATTGTTATCAAAGAAAATGGGTTAAATATCTGGAAGAACATGTTATATCAAACAGACAATTTGGGTTCAGGACAGGAAGGTCATGTGTGACGAACTTATTAAGTTTCTACTCAAGAGTAATAGAAGGACTGGAAAGCAGAGATGGATGGGTGGACACAGTATACCTGGACATAAAAAGGCTTTTGATAAAGTCCCTCACGGCAGACTACTTTGGAAGTTAGAGAGCATAGGAGGACTGAGAGGAACTTTGTTAGATTGGATAAGGGATTATTTGAAGGACAGAGAGATGAGAACTGTGATCAGAGATACATACTCATCTTGGGGTAAAGTAACAAGTGGAGTGCCACAAGGGTCAGTGTTAGCCCCATTATGTTCCAGGTATATGTAAATGACATACAAAATGGGGTAAACAGTTATATTAATTTGTTTGCTGATGATGCAAAATTGCTAAGAGTAATCAAAACCCGAGAGGACTGTTTGCTGCTGCAGGAAGATATAAACAAAATCTATGAGTGGAGTAAGAAGTGGAAATTAGAGTTCAATGCCAAGAAATGTCACGTAATGGAATTGGGAAAGAGTAAGAGAAGACTGGTATGGAACTATCTGATGGGAGAGGAACAAATAATGAAGACTAAAGAGGAAAAAGATCTGGGAGTGATTATACAGGAAAATCTGAACCCCAAAAAACACAGAAATAAGATATTTGGATTAGCATATAAAATGTTGACTAATATTAGAGTGGCATTTCAATTCATGGACAAAGATATGATGAAAAAATTATTATGAGCATGATACATCCAAAGCTGGAATATGCAGCAGTGGTGTGGTCACCTGAGCTCTAAAAAGATATAAGAAGATTAGAATGGATCCAGAAGATAGCTACAAAGATGGTGCCAGAACTAAAGGACCTAACATATGAAGAAAGGCTGAAGGAAATGGGACTGCCAACCTTACAAGATAGAAGAGAATGAGGAGACCTAATAACAATGTATAAAATAGTAAATGGCATTGAAAAAATAGACAAGGAAGACCTGGTGCTGGTGACAGAAGAAGCTAGAAGGACAAGAGGACATGTAAAGAAGATTAGGATGAGGCAGTGTGTGAAGGATATTGGAAAATACAGTTTTCCACACAGAATGGTGGAAAAGTGGAATGCATTGAGTGATGAAGTTGTTACAGCACATAATGTGCATAACTTTAAAGAAAAATTGGATAAATGGAGACATGGAGACAGGACACTATGAGCCCTGCTCGAACCCTGTACAATACAACTAGGTAAATACACACACACACACACACACACACACACACACACACACACACACACACACACACTGTATGTGTACACCAGAGCTTACACACATGCACACACCCATACACACACACACCTGGCATTCCCCGCCGCGACATCCACCACCAGCAGGAGGGAGTTAGTGAGGGCTAGAGTCTGGTGGAGCGGGTAAAGGCTGTGCGGGACGCGACGGCTCACCACAATGAGCCTCGTGGCCCACACCAGCAGGCGACCCTCACGGGCTTGTTGGGCAAATGCAGCCAGGAAGACTGGGTCGTCACTCACCACCACCATCACGACCATCCACGATGCCATCCGCACCTGCCCGCGACCACACGGCCAAGAACACAAGGTGGTAAGGAAGTAGACGTCATGTTGCTAATACCAATATCATAATTACGGATACTATTAGCAGCACCTCCACCGTCATCATGACAGCAAGGACAACTGTTACGACAGGAGCACACTAGCCTTACACAGAGTCTTACCTGGCGGGCATGTGTAACCACCTTAGAGAGCCGCGACCCATTCCTGGCAGCTTCAAATAGCACAACGCTCCGCGAGACCCCAATGAATGTTTTTATTTCAGACTGGAATAATAATTTTTTTTTAATTCATCAAGAGTATCTACGAAAATGCATTTAATGTTTTCTTATTAATGAAGGACGGACAAAAGCGCAAAGTCTCACCAACAAACTGTTTTCTGCAATAATGACCAGTGACGAGTCGCTTTCTGATGATGCCAACAGAACGTCTCTCACGGCCGCAGCCGCGTCAGCATCCCAGCCGGCCTCCAAGGCTGTGTGTAAGTGATAACACGACCATTATTGTGACATATGGCAGTTATTGAAGTAATGACACGTGTGGTCAAGGCAAAATGTCACATTAAAACGCTATCTAGTTTTCATGGGAAAAATCTTTACCTAAACCATGTGTTTATGAAAAACTGCTACTAGGCAAATAATGTAAACTTACCCGAATTGCCCTCCAGCAAGACCACGAATACCAACACGACCCAAGATACGGAAGACGACCAAATGCAGAAGGGACCCGAGAATTCCATAGCGTGGCTGGCGAAGAGGACAAAAGAACTGCTTACCGACATCAGCTATCCGACCATTGCACAACACTACATGATATCTGCCGCAATGCTGCTGCGAATCAAATCTTGCAGAGGAAAATCTTCATGTCAGTTGAAGTTTATTTCAAGTTTTGTATAAAGCAATTCAATATTCGGATCTATTTAATTCAATGCATTCTTATGCATTGGTAACACTCTTCCCAAAGCTCAGCCACCTTCTTCTTTCACTTTTCTTTTTATCTTTCCACTCTGATATTGAAGTATTTCATCAACAAATGTAAACAGTCTCTGATAAACAATATATATATATATATATATATATATATATATATATATATATATATATATATATATATATATATATATATATATATATATATATATATATATACTTTCAAGAAGCTAATGACAACCTCGTCCTTAGCAGAAGACATTCCCAGCGCAAGTCAGAACACTATTTAACGAAATTTCCTCCAAGACTTCACAATGCAAGATGTAGGTGATGCAGGATGAAAAATTTCATCAAAATTTGGAACAAATTCAAAATTTAGTGCAAGGAATACATGGAAAAATTAAGAAACATGTTCACACATTTATTTATTCATATATTTCACTGGAAGTGGTAATAATTCTATAAGCTTCACATCATACTTCCTACTAATACAGATATTCAAAACTTTTCAGGAACTGTTTTCTTGTGAACTAAAATTGTTCCCCATAATAAAAAACCTACAACTTGAGGATCCAGGAAGAGAGGCGGGAACTCCATTATGGCATTCAGCCACGGGAGGAAAGTGTTTTGTGAGCAACGGAGAGATTCCGTTCCGTCATAACTTGAGTGACATTCTTATCAGTATCTGCAACCATAGCTCGGCAGAAGCCCTGATCTTGAATTTGACCACGGAGGCGTCCTTGTTGCTCCCATCGGGACACCCAGCGCCTCACTGTGTGTAAACTTCTGCCGGACCGCCGTGCAATTGCCCTCAGAGAGAGACCAGCAGAACGCAGCCACAAAAATTTCAGCCTTTCGTATAAACACGTTTCCTTTCGAAGACGAGAGGCCATTTCCTTTACTTGCTTCTACAGATATTTGTTCTACAGATATATTGTTCCTAAAAGCATTATATAAAATTGATATTTGCCACATATAAGCGCGGATCACCTCTATCACCTGCTGCTGGAAGCCTCCCTGCAGGCCGGTACCGTTACCAAGGAAAGACCGAGGCGCAGAGATGTGGTGTGAAGGAGCGGCTCTGTCCACAGCAGGAGACAGGAAGGACCCAAGTGAGTCTCGACATGCAGCGACACCGTCTTATATGATGCAGCACCGCCTACACCCTGCAGAATGTCACAGTCACTGACAGCTGTTGCTAAGATAACCTTTCAATCTGAATCGGCACTGAAATGTTTAAGAATTAAAAAAAAAATAGTGTGCAATTAGCTTTTCTATACAGAAAGAATGAAGAGAGAGAGAGAGAGAGAGAGAGAGAGAGAGAGAGAGAGAGAGAGAGAGAGTGAGTGTGTGTGTGTGTGTGTGTGTGTGTGTGTGTGTGTGTGTGTGTGTGTGTGTGTGTGTGTAATTTTGATAAGGTCATCTGCAGGTCATCCAGCCTCTTGTTTCCTTACGGAAAAAAGTTCAAACCTCGTACCTGCCAATCTTTTGGTAGACCAGAAACTACTCACAAACCACACACAAAGCTAGACCACAGCCCCCTCCACCTAACACACAGAAACACATAAAGAAGCTCACCGTTATAATCGTCAGTAACGCAAGACTCCAGCAAACAACACCTCCATGGTAAGCACGAACAGCCCCACCACGAGGCCTCCCGCCAGTATCACCATTATGGCCTGCAATATAATAGGTTATCCTTCAAATGTGAAGAATGCCACTGTTTTAGCCACTAAATACTTGTAAGTGTCACTGACACACTCCACCCTTAAGCAAAGTCTTAATTTTAATAAAAAGATCAAACACACACACACACACACACACACACACACACACACACACACACACACACACACACACACACACACACACACACACACACACACACAAAAGAGAAGGAAATTTACCTAAAGCTATTTCTCATTACCGAGCATTGCATAACTCACAGAATTCTTATCCAGCAATGCCTGAGTCGCAACAAGATACCTTCACGGCACTGCCCAAGTCTGCCATCAGTGGCTAGCCAGGATTGCTTGAGACGCAGCAAAGTTCCTATCCATCATTGTCTGAGTCACACTGATCACTGCATGATTCTTACCCAGCACTGCCTGAAGGACAGCGACGAACTGATGGTAATTTTGGTCGGCACTTGTTCACAGGCACTGTAGTTCGGGATCCCTTTATTGTTCCAGTAGTTATAAAGTCCAGCCTCAGTCATGGATATTATCCTGCAATGTTGATAAAGTTTTATAAACTTCTTAGAAAAACGCTGATATAAACATTCATAAAGAAACAAACTCGGAATCCATCACAAATTTAAACTAATATTTGTTTATGCAGATCGTCCGATGCTGTCACTCAATCGCAATGTTTCGTCAGTGACCGCCAACATTACTACTAGATACTGGCAGAGATCATTGATTTGGATCCTAGAAGGCGCTTATAATCGTCGACATTAGTTCTAGAGATCGCAAAAGATCATCAGTGACTGCCGACCAGGAGTTGCCAGGGATCGTCATTGATTACTCACAGTGTCTAAAAAGATCGCTAATCGTGTGGCAGCAGATTGTCAATCTTTGCCCATTTTATCGTCACAAAAGATCGTCCGTGGCTGCTAACCATATTGCAAGAAGTTGTTAGTGGTCATCATCCGCGTCATCAGAATTCACTGGTGATCTTCACCATTTCTCTCTCCAGTGGTCGTCAATGGCTGTCGATCATATCAGTGATCGTCTCGATCATTGATCTTAACACTAAACGTCATCAGTCGTTGCCGGGTTTTTTTTTTTCTTTTTTTTACTAGTGATAATCAAGAATTACTGAACTCGTCGCCAAAGGTTGGACGTGGTCATCGGTACTCTTACTAGTAATCTTTGGTGATTGCCAATCTTGTCGTCAGAAATTTCATTGATAGTTCATGTATTGCAAAAATGTTCGTCAATCATGCCAGTATTTGTCGTCAATGGTCACTGACATGAAACAGTCTCTTGTTGTCGTCAGATATTGTCACAAGCGAGCGTATAAACGACTAATTCAAAGCAAAGACGGCTTGATCATGCTATATTCAGCGATTCTCAGTAGTCATCAGAGATTACCGATCTTGTTGTCATGGCATAGTATGGTAGATTATCAACTGTATTCTTGGACATGTTTGCTAAGTAACACTCTGCCATCATTAATGGAAGGTATTCAGACATTCACGTTTATTTATCTCTATCTACCTCTCGCTCTTTGTTGTCATTCTCAAGGACCACATGATTAATGATCTCTTCTGACATTTTCAGCGACCGCTGACGATCCCTGGCAATCTATGATCGGCAATCACTGGTGATCTTTAGCACTAAGGTCGGCGACTACCGACCCCCCCCCCATCTAGTATATATATATATATATATATCAATGATCTCTGCCAACATCTAGCAGTAAGGATTGCGGCCATTGACATTTTTTCTTAATAAGATATTTTCCCCTTTTGTCACACGCCAAGTGTTACATATAGCAGGACTTTTAGGGAAAACTCAAGAGTATAACTGTAAGTGAAGATGAGAGGTTGTTTCCATAGGGATGTCACGCTCCAATCAGCCATACTGCCCACTACTTTTCATGTACAGCATAAATTTTCGTGAACCATGCCAGTATATGTCGTCAATGGTCAATGATATGAGGTAGACTCTTGTTGTCGTCAGGTATTGTTACCATCGAGCGCATAAACGACCAATTCCAGGCAAAAATTTCCTGATCACCCAATATTCAGCGATTCCAACCTTATTGCCTAATGGCTCGTAATTGCATTTTCAGTTTTAAACAAATAATCTTTCAATGAGTTATAAAATATTCAACCTCTATGTGTAGAAAAATATTGGTGTCTTAGTTTAGAAACAAAGATATTTGTATTACGTAACATGCCATAATTCATTCGTAGATGTTTGTTCCTCACCGTGTATTGAGAGATGGAATAAGAGGGCTGTCTTTCTGGCTGATCATGGCAACGGAATGGGCCTGGATATTCTCTCGTCCCATGTAGAAGTCACACAACCCTTAAAAGAATCAAATATTGCTCTACTATATATCTGACAATTGATAACTCTTACATAGCTTTTTTCTTATCTTATTATCTTATTCTTTCTCTCTGTACAAAAATTTACTTTCATATAATGATATGGTTGATGTGTTTGCATATTCAAGTGCTAACTTTTACTTTCGGCAATGCTTATTCAAGTTTTTTTTTCAAGAAAGTCTTCAGTATCGACAACTCTTTACCAATTATGAATTCCAACCCTCTTTGTTTCTTTCTCTAGATATAAAAACCTTAGGAATTTTCGCAGGTTATCCATATAAAACTTTTTTTTTTCTTACTGATCGCTACATTAGTGGGCTATCTTAACACCTTTGTTTATGAATTTCCCTCTTACACACCTGTACGAGAAAAATGTTCGCCTCTGGTAGCTCTCGTTATCTTTTCATAATCTATGATCACAATCTTCTG
>NC_059301.1:30496411-30503911 GCF_017591435.1 Portunus trituberculatus
GCAGCACCATCCACCCAGTAGCCCTGGAACAGCGGCGATCTGTTTGGCCGTGACCTTTTTTCAAAAGCATACAGAGGAGTAGACAGTCACATGCTGGTCATGGGAAAAGCAAAGTAAATGAGAGGCTCGTATGTGTACAACAGAGCTTCCACACAGACACACACACACACACACACACACACACACACACACACACACACACACACACACACACACACACACACACACACACACACACACACACACACACACACACACACACACACACACACACACACACACACACACACACACACACACACACACACACACACACACAAGCCAGAGGACCGGGGTTCGATTCCCCGGCCTGGGAATCGAATCCCGATCGGGTGGGTGTGTCTCCTTTCACGTGTAGCTCCTGTTCACCTAGCAGTGAGTAGGTACGGGATGTAAATCGAGGAGTTGTGACCTTGTTGTCCCGGTGTGTGGTGTGTGCCTGGTCTCAGGCCTATCCGAAGATCGGAAATAATGAGCTCTGAGCTCGTTCCGTAGGGTAACGTCTGGCTGTCTTGTCAGAGACTGCAGCAGATCAAACAGTGAAACACACACACACACACACACACACACACACACCTGGCATTTCCCGCCGCGACATCCACCACCAGCAGGAGGGAGCTGGTGAGGGCTAGAGTCTGGTGGAGCGGGTAAAGGCTGTGCGGGACGCGGCGGCTCACCACAATGAGCCTCGTGGCCCACACCAGCAGGCGACCCTCACGGGCTTGTTGGGCAAATGCAGCCAGGAAGACTGGGTCGTCACTCACCACCACCACCACGACCATCCACGACGCCATCCGCACCTGCCCGCGACCACACGGCCAAGAACACAAGGTGGTAAGGAAGTAGACGTCATGTTGCTAATACCAATATCATAATTACGGATACTATTAGCAGCACCTCCACCGTCATCATGACAGCAAGGACAACTGTTACGACAGGAGCACACTAGCCTTACACAGAGTCTTACCTGGCGGGCATGTGTAACAACCACCTTAGAGAGCCGCGACCCATTCCTGGCAGCTTCAAATAGCACAACGCTCCGCGAGACCCCAATGAATGTTTTTATTTCAGACTGGAATAATAATTTTTTTTTAATTCATCAAGAGTATCTACGAAAATGCATTTAATGTTTTCTTATTAATGAAGGACGGACAAAAGCGCAAAGTCTCACCAACAAACTGTTTTCTGCAATAATGACCAGTGACGAGTCGCTTTCTGATGATGCCAACAGAACGTCTCTCACGGCCGCAGCCGCGTCAGCATCCCAGCCGGCCTCCAAGGCTGTGTGTAAGTGATAACACGACCATTATTGTGACATATGGCAGTTATTGAAGTAATGACACGTGTGGTCAAGGGAAAATGTCACATTAAAACGCTATCTAGTTTTCATGGGAAAAATCTTTACCTAAACCATGTGTTTATGAAAAACTGCTACTAGGCAAATAATGTAAACCTACCCGAATTGCCCTCCAGCAAGACCACGAATACCAACACGACCCAAGATACGGAAGACGACCAAATGCAGAAGGGACCCGAGAATTCCATAGCGTGGCTGGCGAAGAGGACAAAAGAACTGCTTACCGACATCAGCTATCCGACCATTGCACAACACTACATGATATCTGCCGCAATGCTGCTGCGAATCAAATCTTGCAGAGGAAAATCTTCATGTCAGTTGAAGTTTATTTCAAGTTTTGTATAAAGCAATTCAATATTCGGATCTATTTAATTCAATGCATTCTTATGCATTGGTAACACTCTTCCCAAAGCTCAGCCACCTTCTTCTTTCACTTTTCTTTTTATCTTTCCACTCTGATATTGAAGTATTTCATCAACAAATGTAAACAGTCTCTGATAAACAATAATATATATATATATATATATATATATATATATATATATATATATATATATATATATATATATATATATATATATATATATATATATATATATACACACACACACACACACACACACACACACACACACACACACACACACACACACACACTTTCAAGAAGCTAATAACATTTTCGTTCTTAAAAAAAAGGCTTACCAAGCGCGAATCAGATCACTATTCAACAATATTTCCTCCAAGAGGACAATTCACGATGGAGGTGATACAGCATCAATAATTTCATCTAAATGTGGAACAAATTCATCCGTCCGGCGAAACATAAGGAACCTCGTTTAAGGGATTAAATAGTAAATTTAAGAAATATGTTCATACATTTATTTATTCATATAATTTCGCTGTGAGTGGTAATAATCCTGAAAGCATCGCATCGTAATTCCTGCTAATATAGTTCGGCGGGGACTCTATTACGGCATTCAGCCACGGGAGGAAAAGTGTTTTGTGAGCAACGGAGAGATTCCGTTCCGTCATAACTTGAGTGACATTCTTATCAGTATCTGCAACCATAGTTCGGCAGAAGCCCTGATCTTGAACTTGACCACGGAGGCGTCCTTGTTGCTCCCATCGGGACACCCAGCGCCTCACTGTGTGTAAACTTCTGCCGGACCGCCGTGCAATTGCCCTCAGAGAGAGACCAGCAGAACGCAGCCACAAAAATCTCAGCCTTTCGTATAAACACGTTTCCTTTCGAAGACGAGAGGCCATTTCCTTTACTTGCTTCTACAGATATTTGTTCTACAGATATATTGTTCCTAAAAGCATTATATAAAATTGATATTTGCCACATATAAGCGCGGATCACCTCTATCACCTGCTGCTGGAAGCCTCCCTGCAGGCCGGTACCGTTACCAAGGAAAGACCGAGGCGCAGAGATGTGGTGTGAAGGAGCGGCTCTGTCCACAGCAGGAGACAGGAAGGACCCAAGTGAGTCTCGACATGCAGCGACACCGTCTTATATGATGCAGCACCGCCTACACCCTGCAGAATGTCACAGTCACTGACAGCTGCTGCTAAGATAACCTTTCAATCTGAATCGGCACTGAAATGTTTAAGTGTTATATATACACTAAAAAAAAAAAAAAAAAAAAAAAAAGCCTAGTGCACAACCAATATTTTTATACAGAAGGAAAAGAGAGAGAGAGAGAGAGAGAGAGAGAGAGAGAGAGAAAGTAATAATGATACATAATGATATTTCGGTTTATTCACATTGCACCCTTACAGCCGAAAATTCACATATTACTGCATTCTTATATATTAGCAGACATACATATCACTGAAATAAGCACTCAACTTCATGGAAGTATATGACAATTCGATAATGGGACTGCCAGATAGCGCCATATCAAATTAGTAGACCAGGCCCTCGATGGTCAGGCCACCCCGTATGTATTTTTCTATTCAAAATTTGTTTCTCCTACTTGACAGTGAGTAACAACTTCAGACTTTTTCCAGGTACCTAATAACTGCCACGTGAACAGGGGTTACAATGCAAAGAAAATCTGACATTAAATTCTTGGCCCTCCCAGTTGTCAGTAGGACGTGCTTACCATTGAGCTGCTATGCCGTGTGTGTGTGTGTGTGTGTGTGTGTGTGTGTGTGTAATTCACCACGGTCGCTTCCTGGTCACCCAGCCAGTCTTCCCCATTACAGAGTGAGCTCAGGGCTCAGAGACCGATCTTCGGGTAGGACTGAGACCATAACACACTCCACACACCGGGAAAGCGAGGCCACAACTTCTCAAGTTACATCCCGTACCTATTTACTGTTAGGTGAACAGGGGCTACACATTAAGAGGATTGCCCATTTGCCTCGCCGCTTCCCGAGACTCGAGCCCGAGTCCTCTCGATTGTGAGTCGAGCGTGCTAGCCATTACACTACGCGGTGTGTGTGTGTGTGTGTGTGTGTGTGTGTGTGTGTGTGTGTGTTTCATTCGGTGGCAATGTAATAACAGATATAACAGCTTATGAAACACATCTCTTTTTACCGCTTTTATTCGAGTGACATAAAGCGAATGTTTGTCAAGGAAGCATTTCATTCTGAAAACGAATCCGAAAATAATAGAATAATTAAGGCATGAACGACCTTATGACAAACTTAATGTAATAATTGATTGGTGGAGCTTAAACAACTATAGAATAAAAGTGAGAGCAACTAATATGAAATATATTTTTGTATTCTTTTGCTTAAAGGATGAAGGCTTTCCTTATAATGTATTTACATTGTAATAGTCATCTCCAAGTTATCCTTAAGAGAAGATTATAGCAAAAGATGAGAACAAGAATTATAGCAAGAATCATGGCTACAATTAATGTTTATAGTTCTAGTTATAATTACATTTTAGTCAGTGACGCAAGACGCAACAAACACCACCTCCACGCTAAGAAAGAGGAGACCCACCGCCAGGCCTCCCGCCAGAACCACCACCATGGCCTGCATGTTATACGTATTGTTAGTCTTCACATGTATTGGACGTTACTGATGCAATTAAAGTGAAAGCTTAATTTTCTCACCAATACGCCTCTGTGTTACACAATAATGTATATATAATTCTATGAAAAATTAACATATTTAATTCATCTAAATTCATTTATCAATATATGTCAAAATCATATATGGAGGAGAAAATAAGGGTGAAGTAGAAGTTCAAACATGCACAATGTCCATATCTAGAGCTGGTTGAGGTACAGCAAGATCCTTGCCAATTACTGCCAGACACACAAAAATTTCCCTACCCAGCACTGCCTGAGGGAGAGAGACGAACTGATGATGGTGGTCTTTGTTTTTACTCGCTCACATGCACTGTAATTCGCGATTCCCTCGTTGTTCCAGTAGTTATAAAGACCAGCCTCGGTCATTGACGTTATTCTGCAATGACGAAACACTTAGTAAACTTTTTGGGGAAAAGACTGGCATTATTGTTTGTGTGAAAAAATAAATAAAAAAGAAAAGAAAAATCAAGCTCCGTTTTTCTTGGAAATGAGGTTTTAGTTATGCGTTCCATGATTCGCCTAATGTCGTCGATCTTGTCGTCAGGGGTTACCAGATAACCTTGTCCACGATAACTAGTCGCTGAGGTCGTCGTCAGTCGTCGTTGCCAGGAGGCAAATAGTGGTAAGAATTATCTTGTACAATTTTTCGACAATTTTGCCTCCAGCTTACGATAGTTGTAATATCATCCTTAGTATGTAAATGCTTTAAACATCTAAATTCTCAGCATCCTTCAAATCATTCACACATAGTCTACACAGATCATTAATAATACTACGTACATAGTATTCTTTAATGCCTTTGTAAGAAAAATACCTGAAGCACCGAATATTTCACTCTTATTACCTAAAGTTTGTTCCTCACCGTGCGTTCAGAGATGGGATGATGGGACTGTCTTTCTGGCCAATCATAGCAACGGGATGGGCCATAATATTTTCCTGCCCAATGTAGAAGTCACATCTTCCTAGAAAAGACCAAAACCCGCTTTACCACATTCATTCACCACATTTACATCAACTTCTCTAACATTCCTTTAGGAAACCTTCCATTTTCTATTTGTGGTGTGTGTAAAATTACCTCTTACTCACCTGTAAGAGAAAAATGCCTGCTGCTGGTAGCTCTCGTTATCCTCACGTAGTCTATGATTGCTATTCTTTGATTTATAACCTTGTCAAGAATGGCACCATACTCGATTAAAGGTAACACCAACAGGCGCCCTTGCTCCTCACTCGCCTTCACTTCACTAAAGATCCCAGACGTAGCGTCCTGTCTTAAACAAATCTTTCATGCACATACATTCATATTAGAAATATTATTTGTCACAAAATCATCACAAACTTCATATTAACTGATCATCATATGGTGGGAGAGAGAGAGAGAGAGAGAGAGAGAGAGAGAGAGAGAGAGAGAGAGAGAGAGAGAGAGAGAGAGAGAGAGAGAGAGAGAGTGTGTGTGTGTGTGTGTGTGTGTGTGTGTGTGTGTGTGTGTGTGTGTGTGTGTGTGTGTGTGTGTGTGTGTGTGTGTGTGTGTGTGTGTGTGTGTGTGTGTGTGTGTGTGTGTGTATTTACGTACCATAACAGACTGAATGGGTGCTCCCTGCTTGTGCCAGACCATGACCACCGAAGGGTCGTCCACCACGTCCCTGAGGGTCTGGTAGGGCTGGGGCAGGTGTCTCACGGCCAGCAGCGACATAAGGTTGCCCTCGTAGCTCCGCGTCAGCACCATGGTCATCAGCATCCACACGCCCAGCACCACGCGCTGCCACCACCACCCGCCACCACCCACCCACACGGCTAGCAGCGTTAGAGATTACACGTAAGATGCTGCCATGTACACTGATTTATTTACATCGATTCGATTTGAAATGTAAAAATTATATCTGACTAAGGATGCAAAAGTGTATGATTGAATATGGATGCATCTTAATGATAAAAAAAAGTTATTCAAATTAGCGTGATATTGTTATATTAACCTTGGAAACTCACACTGCCGTAACATTATGCCGACAAAATGTAGGTTTATTGTACTTAAGTTTCCCATGCTACCCAGATCTTTCCACGAAAATTTAGTGAAGAGGAAAATAGAGCCAGCAGACAAAAACAGAACCAATAGTAGCAGCACGATCCACACCCAAGGAGTGAGGGGCAACAGGAAGCCCCAAGGATCTACCTCAGGACTCCCTCGACCAGTGAAAACTTTGACGTCCACGAAAGAAACTGGCCAAGTGAAATCGACTGCCTCATAGCGAGCGGCGTTGATCCCGAAAGGTCCCAGGCCAAAGTGTACTTCCTGAAGAACGACATTTTCCCTTCAGTATGAGATTGTTCTCCTCTACTCATGTTCCCCCTCTTTCCTTCCACTTCCTTTCCCTCACTCACGCTGTTGCTTCCTGTCAACTCCCACCACCACCTCTGGATTTCTCAGCAATATCAATCAACTTGTATGTATGTGTGTATGTAGGTATGCATGTAGTATGTATGTGTGTGTATATGTATGCTTATTTATTTGTTTGTATAAATGCATGTCTCTCTCTCTCTCTCTCTCTCTCTCTCTCTCTCTCTCTCTCTCTCTCTCTCTCTCTCTCTCTCTCTCTCTCTCTCTCTCTCTCTCTCTCTCTCTCTCTCTCTCTCTCTCTCTCTCTCTCTCTATATATATATATATATATATATATATATATATATATATATATATATATATATATATATATATATATGATACACTACAGTATTGTATTACCATTTTTTCAATACTCATAAACTCCTAGAGTGGTCAGAATGGAAAAAACCATTATGTGGTGCTCATTACCAAAATGGCGAAAGTGAAAGCCGAGGCAACAATAGATCCAATACAGATTCCCACACGAGCCTTATTAGTAGATATCTAACAAGTTACCATAATAACAAGTATGCAATATATTTTAATATATTTAAATTTCAATGTATTAAAAGAATAACTGAAAACTATATTAATGTATTTCTTTGGAAGGTGATCTATTTACGAAATAGGACGGCGGGTCATTCCATTCATAACACTGGAAACTGGACACGATCAGGAAG
>NC_059301.1:30506411-30556411 GCF_017591435.1 Portunus trituberculatus
TAAATCGAGGAATTGTGACCTTGTTGTCCCGATGTGTGGTGTGTGCCTGGTCTCAGGCCTATCCGAAGATCGGAAATAATGAGCTCTGAGCTCGTTCCGTAGGGTAACGTCTGGCTGTCTCGTCAGAGACTGCAGCAGATCATACAGTGAAATACACACCTGGCCACTCCCGCCGCGCCATCCACCAGCAGCAGGAGGGAGTTGGTGAGGGCGAGAGTCTGGTGGAGCGGGTGGAGGCTGTAAGGAGCTTGGCGGCTCACCACAATGAGCCTCGTGGCCCACACCAGCAGGCGACCCTCACGGGCCTGTTGGGCGAAGGCGGCCAGGAAAACTGGGTCGTCACTCACCACCACCACCACGACCATCCACGACGCCATCCGCACCTGCCCGCGACCACACGACCCAGGACACAAAGTGGGAATTAAGTACAAGTATATAGCCGTAATGATGCTGATACCAATAATACTAATACTAATACTAATACGTTTGCTAATACTAGGTGTATCACCATTATCATAGCAGTAAGAACAATAATAAAGACAGGAACACACTAGTTTTGTCTCAGTTTCTACCTCACGGGCATGCATAACCGTCTGGGAAAGCTGTGACCCATTCGTGGTCTCCTCAAACACCGCCACGCCTCGAAAAGCCCCGTTGAATATTTCTGCTTCAATCTAGAATAATTACCCTTGCTTTATCGAACCAGTAATATATTAACCATAATAATACATCGATCTCATCCATAAAAGACAGACACAACGCAATGCCTCACCAATACTTTGTTTTCTGCAATAATAATGAGTGACGAATTGCTTTCTAATGACGCCAGCAGAACGTCTTTCACCACCGTGGCTACATTAGCATCCCAGCTGTCCTCTACAACTGTGTGCAAGAGACAGCATAGCTATTATTGTGACACGTATATCGATATCTTTAGTACTGACACATATGATTAAGGAAAACTGTCACATTCACGTAATATTTGATTTTCAAGAAAAGTATCTTAAATTCAAACAAGACCATGGAGACTAACCTGAATTACCCTCCTCCAATAAAGCCATGAATGCCAGTACAAGCCAGGAGTAGGACACTGAGGACAATCCCATAGAGAAGGGAGCCAAAATCTCCATATCGCAGCTGGTGAAGAGGATAAAAACACTTGTAAGTAATAATGGGCAGTGTACAAGATTATGCAATACGTTTTATGTTGTCGTTGCAGACTAAATCGTCCTGATTAGGAAGTTCAATAACAATTTTTAGTTTATATTTATTTTCATCCTAATTTTCTTTTTATTTTTTCATGTCACTGTACTACTACTCCCTATATACATTTTTAACCACTTGCGGCCATGTTTCAAAGGCAAATACCATAATTACTCCATCCGTGAAAAAAAAGATAAATAGATAAAATTACATAAGATGAATCTTTTATTATTCTTCATTGTGTTTTATGCCTTTCTTTCAAAGGCACTTTATACATAACATCAGAAAGTCCAGATGAGAGAAATAAAAGTATTTACATATAGCAATATCTTCACCAAATTTCATAACACACCTGTCTTTTACTAGAAGGCTTGTCAAACATTCGTAAACTACGAGTCAAGGCACTAATGAGCTTTCCTCCCTGACCGCCATTAATGATGAAAATGACGTAGAAGCAAAAATCTACGATAGGTTTGTCTGTCCAGCAACTCCCGCTGAGAAATGAGTTTGGGGAAGTGCATAAAAGTGTAGAAATATGTTCATACATGTGATTACTTATTTATTCCATTGAAACTGTTAGTTGTATCCTTGAAAATATTGCTTCACAGTTGGTGCCGATGCAGATTTTCAAATAGTGCATAAACTTTTTTCCAAATATTTAAGTAGCTGCAAGAGTTCTGTAGATACTCTGATATAACACTGGAGGATTAAGGAAGAGAGTGTTAGTAAAGGTATAAGGCAGTGATTTCATAACGATAGTTTTCAGGCAATGGAATAACAGCGTTTTTTGAGTGACGGAGAGGTTTCCTTCCTTCATGCTTGGGTTGAGATTTGCATCACCGTGTGCAGGCGGGGCTCTACAGCGCCTCTGACACCGGACTGGTCTGTGGAGGCGTCCACATCTCTCCCACCAGCACAGCCAGCGCCGTACCGTGTATGGACTCCTGCCAGACCGCCGTGCAATTGACCTCAGGGAGAGACCCGAAGAATGAAGCCACAAGAACCTTAATCGCTCATAGAAACATGTTTCTTTTCGAAGATGGAACGCCATTTTCTTAAGTAACTATCATAGATATATGTTGCTGTTCTACTTAAGTCACAACATAAATCACAATAACGCGTGTAATCCATCCCCCATCACCTGCCGCTGGAAGCCTCTCTGCAGGCCGGTGTCGTCACTACGGCAAGACCCGAGGCGCAGAGGTGTGGTATGAAGGAACGGCTCTGTCCACAGCAGGAGGCCGGAAGGACCCAAGTGAGCCTCGACATGCGGCAGCACTATCTTATATGATGCAGCACCGCTTACACCGACCGGAATGTTTGTATTATTGAAAAGCGGTACACACTGCGAAACAAGTTAGGTATATAATTATATGTCGCATATTAGTCATAATGTCAACAGTACTAACATATGTGACGATGATGATGATGAGGAGATGATGATTATTATTATTATTATTATTATTATTATTATTATTATTATTATTATTATTAGAAGAAGAAGAAGAAGAAGAAGAAGAAGAAGAAGAAGAAGAAGAAGAAGAAAGAAAAAAAGAAGAAAAGAAGAAGAAGAAGAAGAAGAAAAAGAAGAAAAAAAAGAAGAAAAGAAGAAGGAAAAGAAGAAGAAGAAGAAGAAGAAAAAAAAATAACGAAAAAAATAAAGAAAAAGAAGAAAAAGAAGAGGAGGAGGAGGAGGAGGAAAAGGGAAAAACAACGACGAAGAGTGTTCTTTTGTCTTAAATTAGTGAAATCTAAGAGTCAATGTCTTTTGACAAAATAGGCAAAACCGGTTATAGTGCTGCCATCATCTACATTAGTGTCTAGAGAAAAAATCAAAGATCCACGAGGCCATGGTGGAGGCACTAGTAGAGAATATCCCTCTATATGGTCAAGAAACAGTTTACAAGAAAACAGTCGCCGTCATGATTGAAAACCACTTATAAAATCTATAACACAGTCCTAACAGACATCACCACAGAGCCGGGCTTCTCACAGAAGTGTGTCCATGCAGTGCAGTGGTTGCCATAATCCATATTGAACTCCGTAAGCTAAATGTTTCGAAAGACATGACCAGAAGTGCGTTTAAATCAGTTAAGTGACAATCTTACTTTTCTAGAGATTCTGAAATATTTCCTCGGCGACTCATAACCACTGATGCAACACTTTCATCCCCTCAAAACAGCGGAAACATCCACCATCCCCAACAACAAAGAAGCCTAGTTGAGTGTCGCCTGCAGGAAAGGTGATAGCTTTCCTTTCGAAGATACTGAAGTGCTTGTGATACATTACTCGAAGAAAATCTCAAATAGAGTATTCTTTCACCAAGACAGGTTACTTGAGAGAGAGAGAGAGAGAGAGAGAGAGAGAGAGTGTGTGTGTGTGTTGCAACAGCAGCAGCAGCAGCAAAAACAACAACATTGATAACAACAACAACAACAACAACAACAACAACAGCAGCAGCAGCAGCAGCAGCAGCAGCAGAGAGAGAGAGAGAGAGAGAGAGAGTGTGTGTGTGTGTGTTGCAACAGCAGCAGCAAAAACAACAACATTGGCAGCAGCAGCAGCAGCAGCAGCAGCAGCAGCAGCACAACAACAACAACAACAACAACAACAACAACAATAACAGAAGCAGCAACAACAACGGATTATGGATGCAGGAAGAAATGCTAGCGGCAGCGACAGCTTCGGGGCCAGGAAGTCCTCCAACACTCCTCCTACCCACCCAGTGAGGCACAGGGGAGAGCAAAGGCTCCGCTGCAACTACCGCTACCTCACCGACCACACAGCTCAGGTATGCTACAGCCGTGCTGTGAAGGGATGCCAGGAGAGAAGGCAGAAGAGGATGTTTAAGAGTGTTCTAACGAAAGGATTGGCGCGGCAACTACCTCCCCCTTCCCACAGCAGCCCTTTCAAACCCCCTCAGACAATCCTGGTAGCCACAACCCGGACACTACTCTATCTGGAATAACTCGTCGTGACAGGACATACACTAACGTGTCTCGTCTCACCGCCACACCTCACTCCCAAGCCAACGCGAGGCGGTGAAGGAACAGGCACCCCAGCTGTCACCTGACGGTGGTTTGCGCCAACGTCAAAGAACTTCGCACCAATGTGGGTGACCTTAGCCATAACTTCGTGCTGCGAGAAAATGCTGATGTTATCGCAGTGACTGAAACATGGCTGAATGACGACGTGGAGTGGACTTTTGGGAAGATCTCAGGATACTCCCTGTGGGTGAGAAAGGACCGAGATAACAGAGCAGGCAGAGGTGTGGCTGCCTGCTTTAAGGACGGCCTCCAAACCCAGGAACTCGACGTAGCTGTGCCACACCTGACGGAGACACTGTTCTTCACAGTGATACTCGCAGTCAACAGTGGGCTTCTTCTCTGTGTCATGTACCGGTCCCCGAAACAAGGACGAGCCCCGCTGGACTTCCTGACGGAGGAACTCGACACCAACAACATAAGTGCTCTCACGGTGGACCTCAAACCCCACATGGAGCAGGATGCATAACCTTCTGGCAGTACAAGGCCTAACAAACAATGTAACCTTCCCTACACATGAGCGGGGAGGGTTGTTGGACCCTGTGATAACAGACCTCCCCAAAGCCAGCATCTGCTGCCAGCAGCTAATACCAGTGAGCAGCTCAGACCACTTTGTGGTACTGTCTCAGGTCAAACTGCTCACGGCGAGAAGACGCCATCCCGCACACCATCTGGCTCTGGGACAGGACAGACTGGCTATCCATAAACCAGGACATGGAGAACACTGACTGGGAGGCCTTCCTGGTGGGAGATGTTGATGCCAAAGCACGTGCTCTCACCACTAGGCTTCTTGCTTCCAATAGCAGCATGTATCAGCCGAGAGTACCAGGCCTGGTGATCCAGCATGGTTTGGATTTCGTTGCAGAGAATCTGTCGAGAACAAGCGACACCAGTCACTCAGGAACAAGATGCTGCACCGAGAGGTATGCAAGAGGATGACATTCACCTGCAAATGAGCAAGAAACTAACTGAGAGAGGACAGAAAACGAAAGCTCAGTGACCTAGGTGTTGGCAACAAGACCTGGTGGAGTCTGGTAAAGGAGCAACTGGAAGCCTGTCACCGTGAGGCTCGTCCTCCACTCACTAGGCCTGACTGATCCACTGCCAAGAACAGTATAGACAAGGCAACATTCCTCGCCAAGCTTTTTGCCAGCAAGATGATGGTTCACTACCTGGAATGCCTGCACCGCAGCTGGTCCAAGAAACTGACCGTACTGTCACCATAGTCTTGGTAACTGCAGAGCAAGTTAAGCAGCTACTTGGTGCCCTGGATGTGAGTAAAGCCATAGACCCGGATGACATCAGCACACGGCTCCTTAAGCACTGCGCTAGTGAGCTGTCAGCTTCTCTCATCACTGTGTTCTTTTCTTGCCTGAGTGAAAACAAGTGGCCCTCAGTCTAGAGGGAGGCGCGTGTGATGCTGATACACAATAATAAAAAAAAGTCGAGGCATGAACCCTGCAACTACAGACTCATTTCCCTACTCTCAGTGATAAGCAAGCAAATAGTGACTGCTACCATCTATCAACATCTGAACGAAAACCACCTCCTCTCAGACAAGCAGTTTGGTTTCAAGCCTGGTTGATCCACTACAGACCTCCTCCTCCTCCTCCTCCTCCTCCTCCTCCTCCTCTCCAAGGAATGGCAAGACGCCCTGGAAGAGGGCCTGGATACTCTTGTTGTGACCCTGAACATTGTTGGGGCTTCAGACACCGCCTGGCAAGCTGGGCTTTGCGCCAAGGGTGTCCAAGGCGACCTGCTGATACTGCTCGAAGACTACCTTCAGGACAGGACCCTCCAAGTAGTAGTCAATCAAGGCCTTCACCAGTTCGAGCTTCAGTTCCACAAGGCTCAGTTTTGGGTCCAGTCTTATGAAACACCTACACTGATGACCTTTTCCGGCATTTGTCACGTGGCAGCATATGCAGACGACTGCACACTCTCCCGGTCCTACTACCGTCTCGACAGTCGGCGTGCCGTTACTGAGCTGAACAAGCAGCTCAGACTGGCGGAGCAGTGAGGAAAGTTGTGGCAGGATAACTTTGCTCTTGAGAAGACACTGACGATGGTCATCTCGCGGTTCTCAGGCGCCTCACACGCAGTCTCGGGAGGATTGCGTTTTGAAGGCAAAAGCCTACCACTCTAGGACTGCATCAAGATCCTGGGCGTGTCTGTACACCGCAGCCTCCGCTTCGACCACCACATCGCTGCTGTAGCCCAGCAGACCTCTCTCCAAGCCTGTGCCTTGCCCAGGATGGTGGACACCCACCCAAGAGGCACCCTCACCCTGTACAAGGCGCAGATACGCCAATGTATGGAATATGGTGCCTTGGCCTGAATGTCGAGTGCTGCTATCTACATGCAGAGACTGGATACTGTGCAGTGACGAGCCCTGCGACTGGTGGCCGACGAAGAGGACCAGCACCAGCCAGCATCAGGGACGTTACTGGAACACCGCCATGATGTGTCGGCACTAGTGGTGTGCCACAAGGCTCAGGTGCAGAGAGTCTCCCACTGTGACCCCTTGAGGCTGCTGCCACACACGACGCAGCGGTGCACCAGAGCTGCGGCCAGCAGCGACAAGTGAGTGAAAGTGTTCCATTCCCGCTCAAGCCAACACCAACGCACCTACACAGCCAGGACTTAGCCGCTGTAGAATATGTTCAATTTGTTCATAGTGACAACGCCCCATGTGCACGATATGTCCACACACCAGATGAAACTGGCAGCCCACCGGTGGCGTACTGCAGAACTGAAACTCTCACTCGAGTGTGGCTTTAGTGTACTGAAGTATGCTATTGTTGTCATTTAGTTTTGATATTATTGTAATGTG
Source organism: Portunus trituberculatus (assembly GCF_017591435.1). Taxonomy (NCBI): domain Eukaryota; kingdom Metazoa; phylum Arthropoda; class Malacostraca; order Decapoda; family Portunidae; genus Portunus; species Portunus trituberculatus. Next base: position 30,513,492 of record NC_059301.1, read on the forward strand.
ACATATATTATATATTTTAGTATTTACTTTAGTATTCAAGCTTTTGAAATAATTCCATACAAATTGTGGAATGTTAAGCCTCATTTAGTATATTTCTTTATTAAACAAGAGAGAGAGAGAGAGAGAGAGAGACAGAATGACTCGTACGTGTCAACAATGTCCCTTCCTCAACTTCTCTCTCTCTCTCTCTCTCTCTCTCTCTCTCTCTCTCTCTCTCTCTCTCTCATATTTAGCACTACTTATGGATTATTATTATTATTATTATTATCATTATTATTATTATTATTATTATTATTATTATTATTATTATTATTATTATTATCATTATTATTATTATAATTTTCATGTGGCGACCCCTTGAATACCAACTTGGAATCCAGTACTGGATCGCGACCCGTACAACTATGCCTTAGCCTCTGAGTGTCCTGTTCATGTTGTACCACACGTTACAAAGGAGAGCATATCTTGGGTACTGATAACGATAGGTCCTCCAGATCATTATCTCCTAAGGTCAGTGATGCATGACAAGGAGGAGGTAGTACACCTACCGAAATTATAGTTCACTTCCAGCGAGGTCTAATAGCACTAGTTCTGCTCCGGACCAGTTCTGGACTGGATCAGTTCACGGGGTGCTGTGAACTTTTTATTAAAGCTAGTTGTGATCTCACTGAACTTAAAGGGGCAGTCACAGCCTTCTTTTCCTCCTTCACACAAAACTACAAGCACTTACTACATAAACACCCTTCACTTAAAATGAAAAATGGCGACTTCAAATTCTGCCTCGGAGTCCCCTTCTGGGGAGGGGACCAGAAATATCCCCAGGACTGACTACTCTCTCGGTATTGACCCAAAATGTTTTGACACCTCCCTCAACTTTTTCTTCATTAACTTCTGCAACATTCGCGGTCTTAGATTTAATTTTCAAACTGTAGAACACCACCTATCCTATACTAAACCTTATCTTCTTTTCCTCACTGAAACACAGCTGTCTGAGGCAGCTGACTAACTCTTTCTCTGTTCCCTCCTACTTTCTCTATCCTCATTTCCGTTCCAGAATTGGATACGTCTATGTCCTCAACGACTTGACTTGCTCTCTTGCCCACGCTCTTGAATCTTCCAAGTTTTCCACCATATGTCTTAGAATCAGTAGTCACTTTCTAGCTAAACTTATCTGTGCTGTCTATCTTTCCCATAACTCCTCTGACTACAGTAAATTCTTTGACTATTTAACTTCCAAAGTGGAGCACATTCTGACCCTCTATCCTTTCGCAGAGATTTCCATCCTTGGAGATTTCAATGTTCACCACCAGCTTTGGCTTTCCTCCCCCTTTAGTGACCATCCTGGTGAACTAGCCTTCAACTTTGCAATCATCCATGACCTAGAGCAACTGGTGCAACACCCTACTCGTATTCCTGACCGTCTTGGAGATACGCCCAACATTCTTGATCTCTTCCTCACCTCTAATCCTTCTGCTTATGCTGTCACCCTATCTTCTCAATTGGGCTCTTCCGATCACAATCTCATTTCTGTATCTTTTCCTATTTCTCAAATCCCTCCAGGATCCCCAAAGAGAAGGTGCCTCTGGCGTTTTGCCTCTGCCAGTTGGGGGACCTGAGGAGGTATTATGCTGATTTTCCTGGAATGATTACTGTTTCCGTGTCAGAGACCCATCTCTTTGTGCTGAACGCATAACAGAGGTGTTAGTGTCTGGCATGGAGGCGTACATTCCTCATTCTTTTCTCAACCTAAACCTTCTAAACCTTGGTTTAACTCAGCCTGTTCTCGTGCTATACATGATAGAGAGGTTGCCCACAAAAGGTACTTGAGCCTTCCATCTCCTGAATCTCATGCACTTTATATTTCTGCCCGGAATCATGCCAAGTCTGTTCTTCAACTTGCCAAACACTCCTTCATAAATAGAAAATGTCAAAATCTTTCAAACTCAAACTCTCCTCGTGACTTCTGGCATCTAGCCAAAAACATCTCAAATAACTTTACTTCTTCATCTTTCCCTCCTTTATTTCATCCTGATGGCACCACTGCCATCTCTTCTGTCTCTAAAGCTGAACTCTTTTCTCAATATTTTTGCTAATAACTCCACCTTGAATGATTCTGGGCTTGTCTCTCTCTCTCTCTCCTCCTCCCTCTGACTATTTCATGCGTTCAATTAAAATTCTAGGTAATGATGTTTTGCATACCCTCGCTGGCCTATCCCCTCGGAAGGCTTATGGAATTGATGGGGTCCCTCCTATTGTTCTCAAAAACTGTGCTTCCGTATTTACACCTTGTCTGGCCAAACTCTTTCAACTGCGTCTATCGACTTCCACCTTTCTTTCGTGCTGGAAGTTTGACTACAATCAACCTGTTCCTTAAAAGGGTGACCATTCTATCCCTTCAAACTACCGTCCTATAGCTTTAATCTCTTGCTTGTCTAAAGTTTTTTAATTTGTCCTCAATACGAAGATTCTTAAATATCTGTCACTTTACAATCTTCTCTGTGATCGCCCTCCAACTGCTAACTCTGTACAAGGGCCTTGTGCGTCCTTGTATGGAGAACTCTTTGCATGTTTGGGGGGCTTCCACTCACAGTTCTATTAGATAGGGTGGAATCAAAAGCTTTTTTTTCTCATCAACTCCCCTTCTCTGACTGACTGTCAGTCAGAGAAGGTGAGTCTTTCTCACCGCCGAAATGTTGCATCTCTTACTATCTTTTATCGCTATTTTTTACTATATTGCTCTACTGATCTTGCTAACTCCTCCTGCGGCCTCGCTGCAGAAGGCTTTCCTATTCCTCTCATCCCTATTCTGTCCAACCCTCTAATACAAGAGTTAACCAGTATTCTTAATCATTCATACCTTTCATTGGTAAACTCTGTAACTCCTTCCCTACTTCTGTATTTCCATCATCCTACGACTTAACTTCTTTTAAGAAAGAGGTGTCAAGACATCATTTCGAATCTTTTATGGAGACTGCAATTCCAGTGGGCCTTTTTTTCTATTTCTTATTTATTTATTTACTTTTTTTGCCCTTGGCAGTTCTCCCTCTTACATAAAAAAAACAAGACTTTCTTCTTCCTTTCACCCCTATTCTGTCTCTCTAATTCAAGATTTAACAAGTACTCTCAATCATTCACCCCTTTTCTCTGGTAAACTCTGGAACTCCCTGCCTGCTTCTGTATTTTCATCCTCCTACGACTTGACTTCTTTTAAAAGGGAAGTTTCAAGACATTTGTCCCTGCCTTTGGCTAATGTCATTTTAATCCTTAGGGAACTGGCAATCCAAGTGGGCCTTTTTTTATCTTTTGTTGCCCTTAGCCATTTTCCCTTTTTGCATAAATTGGACCTAGCTTACCTAGAAAACACAAGTGATGCTAGATTCTCGGAGGCATCGTTCCCTTGACACTCCTATCTGGCTTTCAAGAAAACAAAAGTGATGCTAGATTCTAAGAGGCATCGCTCCCTTGACACTCCCATCCCCACTATCCTATTCGACAGTAACGTTAACAATTGGCCGCTGCCCTTGCTGACGTCCATCTATGAATACTGTGCGTGGAGGTGAACATCAACCTGAGCTTCACTGGCAGCGTCAGGACCATCGCCAGAAGAACTGCCTGGAAACTTTAATTGTACCCGGCGTGTCTCTCATCTCTTAGATTCTAAGGGAATCACCGCCTTATGGAGCCCTCTTATAGAAAATCCGCTCTCTTATGGAATACGCCACTCTCACATGGTCGTCCTGCCTGCATTCACTCTTGGGCCTTCTTGACAAAATTCAGAACAGACAAGAGCATTTGATGCGTGTACAGGCCCCGCCAGACCAGCAAACCCTCCCATGCAACACCTACAGCATCTTCGTGATGATGCAGGATTGTGCGCCATGCACAAGACGCAAAAAAAGGCTGTGAGCCTTACTCCTGGCGGTACTACGCCAGCCGTGGGTACAACCTCGCGGCCGCACCACCGGAGCTGCCATCACCAAAAACTAACATACATCCTTTTCGTCAGGATAGAAACGTACGTCTTATCCTTCCATCCACGCTATACACGAATGCGAAACCAACACATACAGCAGACACAGCTTCACAGTACCAACTCCTTAAGTATTTTCACGTCTACTGTAAAGGAATTGATTAAAAAAAAGATTGTTGTCAGTAGCCATATTGGAATTCTAAGCAAAACAATATATCTGTACCTTATATAAATTATGAAAAGCGAGAGAGAGAGAGAGAGAGAGAGACGGGGGGGGGGTGACGGAAGAGATTCACCTGATCTATAATGAGGAACAAAGGTTTGTATTCTGAAACATCAAGCGTCTCATCTAGATTAGATTTATAATGATAGGGTACTACATGGAAGAATACTATAATACATGACGTGGCCAGCGTGTTTAAGAGTGTACACTATGAAAATTAAGAGGTTTTAGGAAGAAAATTGTCATGCCAGAAAATTATTGACTGCAAAAGAAATATTACAATTTCATTGAATTGATTTATCATATTGGCAGAGAACTACACTCAAACATAACTTGTTTCTCTCTGGTTTGAGATGCAACATTGTTTCAGTATATGTTTACACTTTCAAGATGGAGTAATTATCATTATTATTATTATTATTATAATTATTATTATTATTATTATATTATTATTATTATTATTATTATAATTACTATTATCAATTATTCAAGGAGCAAGTATACATGGCTTTCGCAAAAAAAAAAAAAAATTGTATACAAACTTGGTAGAAGGTTGGGATTCACTGGCTTCCGTGATATATCATTTATCCCGTGTAACTTTCACCTTTGGAGCGTCAAGTGCAGTGCAGCCATCCAAACCTTGAGGTTTTTCTTATGCATGGCGACCATTCCCATAGAAACAGAGTAAATAGATAAATAAATCATGATTGTAAAAGACTGCTAATAGTTTACATATATATATATATATATATATATATATATATATATATATATATATATATATATATATATATATATATATATATATATATATATATTGTAAAAGGATGTCTTCTTAGTCGAATTTAGACCGGGTGTTCCCAAGTTTATTTTCATAGTTTTTTCTTAATTAAGTATCATTAATGGCAAAAGAAAAAAAAAGTAAGCATCTTAGAAAAAATAGTCCTGCTAAAACCCAAACGTGTTTAAGAATAAGAATTATATAAACATTAATTTAAAATTAACACTACTACTACTACTACTACTACTAATAATAATAATAATAATAATAATAATAATAATAATAATAGCAATAAAAATAATAATAATAATAATAAATAAAGACGATGGAAATGAAGACAGGAACACTTATTAAGTACAAATATATGAACCCTAATTTTTTTTAATGACTCAAGTAGCACTTATATTTTCTTAATCATAAAACCAGTACATAGGAATTATAAATAAATAAATAAAAAAAATAAAAAATAAAAAATATATATATATATATATATATATATATATATATATATATATATATATATATATATATATATATATATATATATATGCGGTAGCAATTAGATAAAGAAAGTCTCAAGCGGAACGTTCTTCGTAACTCGCGCCAGCCACAAAGGACGCGGAGGTGCTCAATTATCACGTCCCTTCGCTCCAGTCTCCTCCCCCAGCGTTTATCTCATCACCCGTCAACGCTTCCTGGAGCAACCTGTACTTTGGGCTGCGTTCTTTGTGTACCGCTGTGGTCTATAATGCGTTGATAATTTTTACCTACTGTAGTTTCATTGTTTTCGTGTGTTCAAGACTATTCTCTATTCTGGCTTACTGGTTAATTTATGTACTACATAAGGAACCAGCTCGGGCGATGAGACAAGGTGCAACAATTTGTCCTCGTCACCATTCCAAGACAAGAGTAGCTTGTTATGAAACCCTGCGTGTGTGGAGGGTGGGGAAGATTGGAGAAGGAATAGAGACAAAAAAATATCAACATGATGGCAATTACTATTATAATGCCACCAAATATTGTCATCATCAGTTAAATGACAAGATAGCCATCGTGATGACAATATCACTAATAGTAAAAATTGTAATAACTATAATGATAATGATTATTATTAATTATTTTACTAAAACATGAACGATAGTAATAATTACTATTATGATAATGATAATAACATCAATAATATTGATAATAATAGTAATAATAATAATAATAATAATAATAATAATAATAATAATAATAATAATAATAATAATAATCATTATTATTAATATTATTATTATTATTATTATTATTATTATTGTTATTATTATAATAGCAATAATAATAGTAATGATAGCAACAACAAAAACAACAATAATAACAATAATAATAATAATAATGATAATAATAATAATAATATTCATAAAATCATAATAATTATTAGTATAATATCCAGTATTATCCAGACTGATGCTAAAAATAAATAAACCGAGAAATTAATAAAGAAAATAAAAGAACGATAGATAAATAGTGGATGGTTTACACAGCATCAGTATTTATTATACAACCATGCATTTATTTTCATTTACACAACTTTCACTATTAACCGAGTTTTACCTAATTTTCTTTACTCAGATAAAATATTTCCCATTATTGCAGGTATAATTTTCATCTAAGTGAAAAAAAATAAGCAACACTTTTGTTGGAATTGTGAACTGTAATATTGTTTTCTGAAATAATATAATGAGCAGGAATTGCCCACCAAAAATCATTTTTGTGTTGGTTGTGCAATCAATAAGCAAATAAAATAAATAGTTTAGGAATCAGGGATTGTCTATGCCTAAAACTTCTTGACAATCACACACACACACACACACACACACATTTATAGATGAACAAAAATGGAAACTTAATACACGGACTATCACATGGAACAATGGTGTCTTGCAACTCTATTTATTTTCTTACATTCTCACATACTTACTCCCCAACCCCACCCCCACACACACACCCACTTATGAACGGATATGACAAGTGAAATCTTTTACTAGCTTCTTTTTTGTTCTCACACACACACACACACAAACACTCAGTACAAGTTGGTAAGAGGATAATCAAACATCACATACAATGCAATAAAAACTGTACAATTATTTTCTTGAGAAATATAAATGTGGCTATTTACCTAAAATACATCCCTTTATTACATTAATATTATAAACTCTGAGGGAATCAAGAGAAATCTATAACACGAGCCAAAAGCCTAAGAAAGTAAGGTCGATGTAGTACAGACATGGGCATGAGTCCTCTCCACAGACACCATACTTTACAACTCCAATTCATACAAGCAAGAGTGGCTGATGCTTCTATGAGAAACAATAAGCTACCCAACCTGCTTCCTTGAATTTTGAATGACATATAATATTCTGTAAGTTACGAAGGCCTTTGCCCATGGCTGTAATTCCTGTCCTACCCCAATTAATCTACATCACATGGAAATACCAGATGAATAAAAAGTTTGCTTCAGTGTTAATGTCAACTAGTGCAGCCTGACCAGTGAAGGCTGAATTAGCATAGGTAAGGGGCATGAGTGTGGTAGGGTGGGTAGAAAAATGAGACAAAGCATTTAATCAAAGAGAGGGTAGAAGACAGTGAGTAGTGAGCACACAGCTGGAGGACATGAGTGGGGTGGGAGCACTGGTGATCATGAACAAAGATGGGCGAGTACAGGTGAGGCAAAGATAATGTTTGTTAAATGTTAAATCACTTGTACTCACATTATGATGTGCTGGCAAGTGAAATGAGGAAACAATGCACTAATTTTGTGATTGATCTTATCTCATTTCCTTTCCTATACACTGCAAAGCTGAGCATTGGTAAGCAAATATGATAAATATATTACTTTGTATAAAAGTATATTCAAATAATTTATATATATATATTGTAATCATACTTCATTTTGGGGGAAAAGAATCACATTTTGTTTTAAACTTAAAGTACAGGAGGATATCTCTTTTCGGTATGTATATATCTTAGGAACTCTTCTATCACATTTCCACATTATGACAAGCCATTAGAGCATCTTATGCCAGGGAGTACAATTTTATAAACACTATAAAACTAATTATGATTAAATCATAAAAGTTATGACAATTTTGATCATAACTAAAAATTTCCCTATATACTGGAGAAAAGAGGTGTGATGGTGCCTTGTGACTAGAGATAATAAACAGCACTGTATACTATGCACAAAGCCTGTAGCAAAACACTTCTTATGTACACTACACTAGCCAGCTCAGTCACCTCAGGTGCCTGTGTAAGTGCTCAATGTGAATCACAAACCCCATACTTCTAATAACAATAGCAAGAAATTGAAGGAAGTCACAATTTTTTTTTACTGAATGACCACTCATCTCAACATGACAACTGCAATCATTTTATATCAAGAAAAGCATTCCTGCAACATCTAACCATTGAAATATAACAAGCTTCTTAAACTCATCAGAGTAAGACATACTTGCAGAGTTGGGGCAGGTGCATAGGAATGTTCTGCCACAATGCTTGTAGACTTAAGAATATTACCACTCACTGCAATGAGACAAAGACTAGTTGATTACAATGTTTCTATACAAGGAAACCACCTGACATAAGGTGCTCAGATAGTTAAATATACCATAATGTCAAATCAAAACACATCTGCCTTATGAATGCACTTGTTTGTTTGTTTGTTTTTACCAGAAATCTATTGTTACTATGGTATGTAAGCAATATATACACACAACTTAAAAAGATATACATCAATAAAAAAAAAAAAACATACTCATTTCACAAGCAATAAGTCACATCATTTGCTGAATGAAAGGAGAGACATTACCATAGTCAAAATTGTGTAAATTAATCAAGAGAAATATACACAATCTGAGTTACCAACAAAAAATATTTAGGTACATATTACTAACATAATTTCCATTTTTGACACACACACACACACACACACACACACACACACACACACACACACACACACACACACACACACACACACACACACACACTGTTCAAGCAAAGAGCCAAGTGTCACATTGACTCAGGTCAGTCTCCTTTCCCCACCCACTGAATCTCCAGAGTTGCAATACGAGATGCCAGTGCCTTTAACCCTCACCACCAAGCACAGCTGTTATCATACAAGCACAGTGAGACATGGCAGTGCTGGGGCTACAAGAAAAAAGTTTATAAGTCTACCTATATACCAGACTAACATCCCCAAAGTAAACTAGGGAAACATTTTGTATTCTTAACAAAAAAAAAGTTAGAAACACTGTGATGAGATATCCCTAAGCAAAAATTCTTTAAATAAACAGATGGACAGGTAGATATAGATATATATATTGATAGATATATAGATATATGTATTTAAATATTGAAGGTCCTAGTCCAAGACTTGAAACATTAACAACAATAAAGCACATTCCTTACAGGTACAATGCCATACCAACATAATTTCATATATTTGTAAATACACAGAAAACATTCATATACAAACATATTCTACAGTAGGCCTTAGAGAAACAAATTCCACAAGTTAACAAGATACAAAGCAGAATCACTCCAAGAAAATTGTGCATGTTTCAGAAAGAAATTCTGGAGGGTTAGTAAATTAGCTACAACCAAAACACCCAAGAGCAAAACAAAAGAACAATCAATCCCTAATGAAATACTACTTCAATGCTAGCAAATCTAACTAGACACTTGCAAGCTGCTCCTCATAAAACATGACTTTAGCCATAGACATGTTAATGTAGGTTGATAAGATCTTTCTTTTATTTATTTATCTTTAAGATATTAAGATCTAAATATCACTTGCACATATATGCACTCACACTTATGCACACACATTAACAATTGGGTTCCCTTTCAGTCATGTATGACTGAAGCTCAGATAAATATAAACAGAGAGAGAGAGAGAGAGAGAGAGAGAGAGAGAGAGAGAGAGAGAGAGAGAGAGAGAGAGAGAGAGAGAGAGAGAGAGAGAGAGAGAGAGAGAGAGAGTCATACAAATTTATGAATACTTGGGTGACAAATTTCTGAATACACCAAAGGAAATTACTTCATTCCATATCTCAATTTATGAGTGCAAAGTTCCTGTTAATGAATAACAACTTGAAATTCAACAGTAAAAATATTGAAAATACACTATATGAAAAGAAATAAAAAATCAACACGATTCCAATTTGCAAATCATCTGTTTATGAATAGAATTCATTCTAAGGAACATAATGAATTTAGAAATCCTAATTCATCTGTGTATGCGTATGTATAAGTGTGTGTGTGTGTGTGTGTGTGTGTGTGTGTGTGTGTGTGTGTGTGTGTGTGTGTGTGTGTGTGTGTGTGTGTGTGTGTGTGTGTGTTTTCGTATCCAGTCAATCAATCTGACACAACTACTGTTGCAGCATGTCATTTGAAACATTGAAAGAAATACACACACACACACACACACACACACACACACACACACACAGTGGTTGACAGTCTCAAGTCTAGGTGTCCCATGAGGGCACTTGCAGGGTGGGAGATTAGCTACACTACCTACACAGGATTAGTAATAGTGCACAGCCAGTCAATCACTCGGCAAAAATAACAGCATCCAGCCACATGCTAGTAAAGAGGGTAAAGCTTAGGTTAATCTGTGTTAGTGACAACCTTCTTTCACTCACTCTACCCACTGCAGTTAGTATGGGTTAGTAAACTACACTGACTGTTGGTCGCAACCGTGGCGACCCACAGGAGTTTACAAAGCCAACTCCTCCTGTTTGTTTTGCTCTTGGTTTAAACACAACTCTTCATAATTAGGGGTGTTTAAAATATGCATCTGAACATGCAATATTTTCCAATCCAGTTCCATTGGAAATGTGTAAATAAACTTGTGAAGCACACTAATTGTGATTTATTTCTTTTGTGAACTTTCACCAAGTGCATATTTGAGCAAGTTTCCTAAATTCAGAAGCATTGCCACTGCCATAGAAATTATACAACAGGAATATAACTATCAATTATCACAAAAAGTTCAACCAAATATTCAGAATACAGAAGACACCATTACCACTTTTCTAAAAACCAAAAACTCAGGACAGACTCACCACCTCACACTTATGCTGAGACTGGTCAAAGCCACTTTAAGCCTCAAGACATGACCAAATTGAAGATGCTTTCTGAGAAGAGCACTTGTAAATGAAGATCATTCTTCTATATAAACCAATTAGGTAGGTTTATTTCTAAATAATGCGCATTAAATACCGCAGCTGTTTACATTCATCAAGTTAAGTATTCATATATCACAACTATTAGTAACCTTAACATGCATCTTTCAATGTTTCTAATTCTAGGTTATAATTACCACAAAAGCAGTTCAGATTCAATAGAAATTTAAGACTATTATCAAGAATATCATTCTCTATTATGTGGAAAACTTTCACTAACCACACCTTAATGAGAACAGTGCTACAACTCGTGTTGTGAGTGTTCAACAATCTTGCCAAGCACTCATCCAGTCCCCACTTATCTATATCTTACAATAAAGATTAGTATAAAGCTGATCCATTTAACTGATTACTGTGATTCTCTCTCCAAATTCATAATCCAACCAACTATCACTAACTTAATTATATTACAGCATTCACTGGCAATTGTATTCCAGTATCTCCCTGCACTATTACCATTTCAAAGCTTAAATGAATGTATTTTTAAATACAAATCTTGTACCAGCATACAAACCACACCCCCAAAAAAAATAACCTAGTGTAAGTAAAGTAGACAAGCAAAACAACAAACACTTGTGGATCTAGGTAACCTTCCTCGAGAAATTAAAAGCACCAACACAATTACTATATGCATTACCTGCACAATCAATCTTTGAAAGATATGTTAATGGGAAACCAGTTAGCAAAATATGAAAGTAAGCCATATTTTCATTTTTTCTGTAGCCATAATTTAATATTTGACAGAAAAGTAATAATAATCTATCAATTAATAAGTTAGAGATCATGGGCAAACCAAAGACATACACTCCACCTAACTCTTTTCCTCTTACCAATATAAAAACTCCTATAATTGACTGTCAGTATAAAAACTAAGTTACTTCCATCTCTGCATCTCCTAATATATAACACTGACAAGATTTCGCCCCAGAGCATTTTTGGAGGACTGGACGGGCAATGTTTGTCAAGGGTTTTCAGCACCTGCATCACCACTCACACATGAATACTAGGATGAAAATTTATCATATAACATTTCTTGTAACCACAACTGCATGGGATTCAACCAAGTTATTACAATTACTGAAGCAACAGTAGTATTTGTAATACTGCAATTGTAGTTATAAATGACTGAAAAATGGTGTTTGTTGCAGCTTGCCCTCTTTACCAGAATGTCTGGACTGCTGAGGAAAGTTTTTAAACCAAAGTAGCAAGGTAGCTACAAGCTATGAGCTATATTTAGCAATGAAAATTTTAACTACCATTCCCAGAACTTGGCACCTCAATCCTACATCTAGAAAGCAAGTTTCAACACTATCTATGAAGGAGAAATGGAAATTCAAAGATAATGGAAACAAAAGAAAGAAATTAACAACGATTAAGCAATTAAAGAATGACTAAAGTAATCAAGCCTGAAAGGTAGTTAACTAACATCATCCATGGAAAATTGCAATTCAATGGAATATTTAGACATTTGTCAGTTTCTAATTATACATAATTAGGTTAGCTAGTTTCAAACATTCACACCTAGTAGTGCTCCACAATGCAAGGCCTGTCCTACCACTAGGTGAATATGACAACCCTCAATGACATCAACTAAGGCATGACAATAATAATAATACATAATTTCCACAAAAGCTTTGAATATCACAGATACGTCAAAGCCATAAACTAACTTTAAGATTCCTACCCCATAGCAATCAAACTATGTGAGAAGACACACACAGTAAATGTAAACAATGACAAGTAATGAGGAGGGCATCACATGTGTAGTTTGTCAGTTTATAGATGTTAGCAAGTTAATAAAATAAGTGCTAAAATACAAGTCCATGTGGTACTACGTTAGGTACTGTATTTCAAAGAAATCTATCTATTTACCTTTAAGCCAATATCTGGTGCCTATTTCTAAGATTTTCACTAAGAGCATGGCCGAGTCAAAAAGAAAACACCAAGAGAATGAGATTTAAATATGCAAGGCGTTACTGAAAGGACAGGAATAAATGAACCCTTATTGAAGCCATCCACTTAGGAAACTCTTGGGAATGAGCATCAAACATTAAGACATAGAAAATCTGCAGTAAAGTTCTGTATTCAAGGTCAATATAGGTTCTCTGCTTTAGTTATATAATTAATACGTTTATCAAAATTGCACTAAAAATGCATATTATTTAGATGTTTTTATCTTCCAAGCACGAAATGTACTACCTATTTTCTAAGAGCAGGCAGCACCATCACATTCACCTAGAGCATTTGATGTCTTACACTAGCACTGCTAAAATACATCTCTGCTCAAGCTAATCACACACACACACACACACACACACACACACACACACACACACACACACACACACACACACACACACACACACACACTCTCTCTCTCTCTCTCTCTCTCTCTCTCTCTCTCTCTCTCTATATATATATATATATATATATATATATATATATATATATATATATATATATATATATATATATATATATATATATATATATCTTATTTAATTGTAATCATTATATCTATGTACATCTGCTAATGAATATTCACTATGATAGTGGATAATATCAGTAAGAGGATTTGTATTGTGCTCTGAGTAATCTTTTACAGCTTAATATGTCTATATACCAGGACAACACACACCAAGGAGCTAATAACAATAATAATAATAATAATAATAATAATAATAATAATAATAATAATAATAATAATAATAATAATAATAATAATAATAATAATAATAATAATAATAATAATAATAATAATAATAATAATAATGAAAATTAAAATTAAAATTGAAATAATAATAATAATAATAATAATAATAATAATAATAATAATAATAATAATAATAATAATAAGGGATTATTTCACACTTCCTCAGGCAAGCAGTGTCCTCTGTGCATGAGGCACCAAGACTTAATTAAAGTGAGGTACACCGGTGCTTACTTTTTGGTGAAAGGATTTTTAACAATTCTTTTGAAATATCAACAGCAGAAAAGTTGTCTTGCAATCTAAGATACCAAGTTTTAACATCACAATAACTTGATATACAAATAACTTTAAAGAAAGTGTACATGAGAAGTCCATACTGAGAATACATTGCATAAACGTATATACATCAGTGTGTTCACCTTGTTTATACATTGTGTGTGTGTGTGTGTGTGTGTGTGTGTGTGTGTGTGTGTGTGTGTGTGTGTGTGTGTGTGTGTGTGTGTGTGTGTGTGTGTGTGTGTGTGTGTAACTTTATAAAGGTCTATTTCTATATGGACAAAAAATACATAATACCAAAGAGCCAGTGCCACCTTAACACCCATTGGGTGACACGGCTACAAAATTTGTGCACAAAACTCCTGAGAATATCTATGTTATCTAGCAAGGCTTCTCACCATAACACTACGCTCAAGCGCTAGAACTGATATAATTACCATAAATACTGGTCCATTCTCATTGAGGTATAAGTGCTTATATACTTTTCAATTTTTTTTTTTTTTCAAAATGTAAAATTTCCTAAAAACTTAAAAAATCTCATTTACAAAAAAAGAAAAGCTAGGAGAAATAACTAATCAAATCTTTTGCCTAATTCACAATCCTTTGCACTCTAGAGAAGGGTCGGCTGACAATGGAATCACAGATGAGTGGACACACCCGAGCAGTTTCAAAACTTAACCTTCTGTTGCAGTTTACTGTGTTAATTTGAGGGTTGTGGTTGAAGATACCACCCTCCATCATAGCCTCTGGTTTAGAGAATCTCTTGTGAGGAGCATAACTCACTTACAGCCTAAGTGATATTAATCTTTGTACCTTATCAGATGGAAACTAACTGTAATCCAAGTAGGCTTCACTAAAAATAAATAACAATCATAATAATAACTTTATCTTTAAAAGTTGAGGTTTTTATCTTGAACTTACTCAAGGTGCCTTCTTTTCCCCTCATGGCCCCATGGAGCAACTGCTAGGCAGGAGGAGCCATAGCACGCACACGCACACGCACACACACACACATACACCACCATCAGGCATTCAAAGTATAATAGTGACATGATACCAAGGTGCCATGTTTTATAACATTGACAAAAATAAAAATAAAAGATTAATTCTATTGAGATCAAACTACACTAAATGTGGAGGAGGAGAATATTAAAAATCAGATAATAGAGTACATAATGCTACAACTATCACATTAGGGATATGTTTACCAAATTATCATAATTATCATGACACCCTACTCAACTTGCCTGTTGCTGGTGTGTGCCCATGGTCCCTCCTGCCATCGAGTGGGCAACCTACACCCTTGCCAAGGCTCGATGGCCAAACCACTGGTGACGGTCGCTACGTGGATAAGTACTCGTATTCCACTTAAACTTTTGAGGAGCCAAGGTAGCAGGGGAACGAGTAAACTGGGGAGGCATCTGTGAGTGAGAGTAATGTGGGGGAGCGGTTGGGGTGTAAATAAATCCTGCAGAACTTAACAAAGGAAGGTGTGCCTGTGAAGGGGGTGGTGGCGGTGGGGGAGTTTGACTCAAGTTGACCCACGACTGTGTCTTGTAGAAAGGAGGAGAGAAGGAGCCATTCTGGTGAGGAATATTCTGATGATTGAGAGGACCTGAGCTATAGTGGTTGCGGTAGGTTCCAAAGGTTCTCCTGTCATGTACATTGCCTGCTGTATTACCTCGAGTAGGGGAATTCTGGTTCCTGCCATTATAGACACCATAAGTTGGAAGGAAAGGCTTCTTGGTAGGTGTAGATTGAGTACTAGAGGGAGGACTGCTACTGTTGGGGTGTGAGGGAACGTTGTTGACATTTATCTTTCGTTCCTTCAATATTTCTGAATCCTGAAAATGTAAATGAATAATACCATTAAAATCTATTAATCAATTTTGGTGAAAATAATTTACATTTCTCTTATTAAAGTAACAAAGAAAGAAAAACAAAGCCTCAAGATGAAGCAAAAATATGAAATGTGCATTTCACTGCAACTTATACCAAATTAATTTGTGTAATTCATGCAAAAGCTAATATACTGATATGTGACAAGTTAATAGTAAAAGTGAAAATATAGCAGAAGACAACAGAATAAATTCCAGTAGTGAAGTGCAGATCATTACACACCTTGGACAAAACAGAAGGGGTTGAGTTTGGCCTCTTAATCTGGGAAAAGTCAAAGCTCTCAATGTAGTTCTCCTTATTCCCATCCCTAAAAGTGGCAACAGTGCAGCACGAGCCTTTCTGTTCCCCAAATCTACAACACACTTCCTCAGGGTCTACCCATATGGTTAGCTCCACAGGCAGGTTCAGGTCCTTGTACTTTAATCCACAGTCTTGTGCTGCTTGTTCGATGGTTGGTTCTTTTCTTGTCACCTCATTCACTCTGCACAGTAAAGACAAGAAGTCATAGTCTAGTCTACAATATTGTCTCACCTGTCTTCCTGTAATCTATCAAAAAATACTAATATGTATACTATCTATTTTCTTTTAGAAAAATATCCGAAAAAAACCCTCAATGTTTACATCTCCCAAAAAACTTGTATATCTATAATAATTATGAATAATAGACAACAAAACAAAGAGTGCATATATGACAATACCAAAAAAGAAATATAAAATCCATATGAGGGGATTTGCTGCTACTCCCAGAGCAAAATTAGCACTGGACTGTCAACATCATCCTCCATTCCTTATGGCCACTATACCTGAGGCATCGATAGCCTTGTCCCTGCCATGGTCTCTCTGGATGCCAATGGTTACTGAAGCGCTCCTGAAGTAACTCCCCCAGCCGTCGCTCAAACTTGGCCACCATCTCTTCCGACAAATTAGCATTTCCGCTCACCAATTTTGAGAGAAAGAGAACAGCAGCTGAAATTTCCTCTTTCATTGTGTGATATGCTGATTGGGAGATATCTGGTAATGCGTAGGTTGCTCCTGGTGACTATGGGGATGATAGTGTTGATGGTAATGGTGATGGTTGTGGTGTTCTTGCAGTTTGTGAGACAAACACATGGAGAGAGAGAGAGGGAGGGGTGGATCTTCTTTGGCACCCCTTCCTGTCAATCTGTAAGTAGAAAGATGGACATATGTACTTAGCTTCTCAATGCATGGAAATGTCTCATGAAAAAGATATATTTGAGGAGGTGCAATAGACACCTGTTGAAATGATAATCAATTTTCTCCCTGTGACATCACTGAATGTTTCCTTGTTTCTCACAATACAACGGGGCAGTCAAAGCCTGCCTTCTAAAAATAAATCCCTTCCTTTACACCATTGGTCACCAAACTACAGCCCGCAAGCCAGATCCGGCCCACAACGCAAGTTTGTCAGGCTCACCGACAGTACTTGAATTTGTTTGACAAAACTTATGGAAAATGAGACGTTGTGATACAATTTAAATTTAATAATTTAAATATCATGTTTAGAAGTTTAGTTTGTGAGATTCGGATATGTGTACACTAGGTCTGATGTAATCATCTTTTTGTTTTTGCTAACGTCGCCTTCTTTGATAAGATAACTTTTTAGTAAATAAATGCTGGTTGTCTTTGTTTTTGTGCAATGCACACCACTCACCCATGATTAGCATGGAATGCTAAACTAAGTTTTACATACCCATGATTAGCATGGAATGATAAACTAAGTTTTACATCTTTTTTTCCCAGAGCTTTCATTCTGACTTGCAAGTATTGAACACAATGATTATGCAGTCCATACTCAGTTCAGTTATCCAGGCCACTGTGAAAAAAACTTTGGTGATCCCTGCTTCACACAAAACTTCATGCACCTTGTTACACATATACCCTTTGCAAAATTCAAAATTAGATATGGCGACTCCTACACCAGCCTCAGAGCCCCTTTCTGGGTCAGACTGCTCTACCAGGAACAACCATAAGTGCCTTGAGATTCTCCTCAACTTTTTCTTCATAAACATCTGCAACAATTACAGTCTTAAGTATGTCCAATTTTCAATCTGTAGAGCAACACCTCTCCTCCACTAAAGCCCATCTTCTTTTCTTCACTGAAACTAATGTATGAGGCACCTTGGTCCTTGCCAAAAATATCTCTGATGACTTTGCTTCTTCATCTTTCCTTCCTTATTTCATTCTGATGCCATCTCATCTATTTCTTAAGCTGAATTCTTCACTCAAACTTGGATTCCTCCCTTTCCTCTATCCCCTGACTATTTCATGCTAGCTAATGAAATCCGCAATGTTTTCAATACCCTCACTGGCTTCAAACCCCAGAGGGATTATGAACCTGATGGGGTCCTTCCTACTGTTCCCCTAAACTGCACCTCCATGCTTACACCTTTCCAGTTTCTATTTGGCCACTGAGATGGGATCTGGGTGGAGTATTTGCATAATGTATGTTTGTCAGATAGAGGAAAACAGTAATCTACCCTTGTGGCATGTTGATCAATGGAAAAGATGTATTATACACAAATTCAATTATTATATCATCAGTAAGCTATTACATGCTTTGAATAGTAACTAAATTGTAATGATAGTGTCACAGAAGAAAGCAGAAAAGTGGAGCTTTTTTTTCAAACATTGTTATGAAATAGTTTATTCATTACCATATCAGGACCTTTGGTTGACAATGATTTGAAATTGAAATGTTTCAATGTAAGAATATAACACCAGCAACCTATACATCATGGCATGGTAAATATGTTGACATTTTGACAATACTGGCATCCTAACATGCAATCAGGTCTCTCTCTCTCTCTCTCTCTCTCTCTCTCTCTCTCTCTCTCTCTCTCTCTCTCTCTCTCTCTCTCTCCATCAATCTATCCATCTATTAGTCTTCACATACATACATACATGCATACATACATACATAACATACCTGCAAACTATAGCTCATTGTAGAGAAGAACAAAAAAAAAGATATGTCCTCAACACTTCCCATTGTTTTCCTGAAGATCTGATAAACATGCATTCTGCTGAATATTCCACCCAGACTCTACCCTAGCGGCCAAACAGAAAACCACACTATAGTCAAACTCTTTCATCTCTGTCTATCAACATTTATCTTTCCATCTTGTTGGAAATTTGCCAAAATCCATCCTGTTCCTAGAAAGGCTGACCATTCTACAGTTTACCCTTCCATATTTTCTATCTTTCACCTCGTTTCCTTTCAGACCGTTCTATTGCTGCTTTGGTAGGCAGTCACTGTTCTTCTCTTAAATCTATTAACAGCACTTGTCTCTTTCATATGCACCAGGACTTATATAGGGATATGTTTTAAGTTAATAAAGTAAGATCATATAAAGATCATCAAAGAGAAAGTGTTGATATTCACATATGTGTAACACCATTGAAAATATAAAAGTGAAAAATATAATTTGTAAAAAGCAATATCAAGGCTGAAAAATTTAACTTTAACATTGGTATTACCACTCTAAGGCTCCCATGAGCTTCCACACAACACTCAACATAACACAGCATTCAATAGTTAATGTGTTATGGGAGAGATTTGTTGGTTGATATAACTTCACTCTATAAACTGTTTGAGTAATCATGTGTGACACCATACTGGTTTAAGTAACTACTACATACTTCTAACATTTGTGTATTTAACAATGGAATTGTTCAACATTTTCCAAGTTCAGTTTACATCCCTCATGATCTAATTCTTTTAATTCCATCCCAAGCAAATTGCAGTGTTCATTTTTCTGGAGTGTCCTCAGATGGACTGAGAGGACAAAACAAATCAGTGGCCTATGTGAAATAAGCTATGCCAACTGCTTGAAATTCCTCAACTTATAATTAAACCGATCTCATCAAATACTAGAAGATTTTTCACCAACACTCAGTAATAAATATGATTTCTCTCTCTATCAATTCAAAATTGCTAAACCTCATATATCAGTAGAATGCAGACAGGTTATTCTGAAAAAAACAGAGGTGATTAGATCTTTAAAACTCCATACTTGATAGTGCTGCTGGATCAGACTCCATTGCATCATTCAAAAAGTACTCAGACTCTCATCTATGCCATATCTTCTTTAATTATATTGATTAACCATAGCTTTTAATATTGTGTAGATTCTGCTAATACACATAACTCAGCCCTTTCTTCCAGCTGACTTTAATTATTATATCCATTACCAAGCAAGGGGCTGATGTGCCTGTAGATGTGAGCTGCCCTAAAGGATATCAATTTATATCAGTAAATCAGCCATACTGCTGAAAATGGCAGGGTAGCCAACCAGGTAAGAAAACCAAATAAGGATGAGGCCATCAGGCTTAGGACTTTATAACAGTAGGTCAAACATACACTGAAATGCTCCTCACTTAGTTGCCACAAAATTGGTGTAAAGGCGGGTTCACACATATTAATTTGGGACTGAAATTGCAAGTCAATAGTTTCCAACTGAATATCAGTGCCACGCGACTGGAGAAACCAGTCGCAAAACAAGACCACGTTGGTCTTGTTCACTCGATTTGCAACTTTATTTACGTTGTGACGTCACGGAGTAAGCTTTGAAAATGTGGTCTCCAGGTATAGAGAAAATTATGTTAGAGTTGGTGAGGGAAAAAGAACACATCTGGGACCCCAGAAATTAATTACTGTATAGAAAAAAACTTACACAAATCGTCCTTCGACGAAATAGCTGCCACTCTCCGAGAACTGTTTCCCTCAATGCAGGGTGTTGTTGGAGGTGAGACTTGAAGACTAGACAAGATTTAACTTGATCACAAATGTGCATAGTCTTCTTAAGATTAGTGTGTGGTAGACACTCCTTTCTTTCCTTCTACTTAGCCAGGGATGTATCTACAGGCATTTTCTTTTCTGTTGACTTTTCTGGTATGCCAAAAGAAGAGCAACCACAGCTTTAGCATCATCACTGGAGGCAGACATTTTGGTGGGTAGCTGTTTGTTTACACTCACTTCCCGCCAAGGCAACAACTAGTCGATACTTTCCAATCACCATGTGTGCAATTTCAGAAGCAAATTAGCATGTGTAAACCCTCCTTAATATACTGCATACAACTTTTATGGGTTCCTTCTGACATGATTCAGTTTAAGAACCAGCTTAATGTCACATGAGAGTGAAATTAGCTAATGCATAGTCATCAGCACAAACTTATGAGATCTAGAATGGAAATGCTGAGTTTCTCATCCTCCAAAGCTAGCATGGTTATACTTTGAAGTTGGATGTTATTCATGTTTTTTCCTACATTCCCTTCAGTCCTAAAACTTATTGAGAGAGGGAGGAATGCATCATTGCCCTATAAACTTTAACTAGTAACTCTGAATTAATGAAAAAAAAAAAGTAAGTATATCAAGTGAGTCCTCCAATACTACAGGCAATTCTGAGAAAAATCAGATATATTACCAATAGACATGAGAAACCTAACAGCCTTTGCTATTACCTGGGGTATTTGCCCTTCCCCATAGCAGGTATGAAGCGAGTTTAAAGTAATAATCCTTACAGATAGTGTGGCTTAGTTACCCAGATAATCTTACCAAAAGGCCACTATATATTGCTCTCCATCATTCATGGTCACTCTTTATAAAACCAATATCAGAGCCCTTTTGGAATTTTCTTCATGTCTGTGGTTCACTGAGTATACGGACGACAACAAATTACTGAAATCTGTACAGCTTCAGGTGGACAAAACACATTCAAGGCCTGCATGACAAGTTATTCAGACATACTAACTCAATTAAACCTTTACTCTATGAAGGGAAGACTTCTTCATGCAGACCTTATCAAGTATTAGAAAATCCTCCAGAGACAATCAACTATCCAGCCCAAGACACTGTTTGCCGTTGCCCAATCAGTGGGCACTCAGTAACACTCCCTACAAGCTTTTTTCCCAACGCATCACAACCTGGAATTAAGACAAATTTTTCTCCCCGAGATACATCATTCTCTGGAATTCCCTGCCTACTAAAGTTACCCAAACAGACTCATTAGTCTCTTCTAAATGGTTACTAGATTGTGCTTTAGGAAACCTTTGCTTGAGTATGATGAACAATTATATTTTGTACTTATCTAAATGCTGTATATGGTGTACTATCCAGTCATTACTTGTCTAACACATTCCCTATGTTTGGCAGTGTAACGAGCTCTCTTGCACTCCTGCACTGCGATACAAAGAAATTGTCATCACATCAGTGCTGGTCAAGCCAGCAAAGTGAGAAGAGCAGACTGTTGTCTGGGAGAACATGCAAACACAGAGGCAATGTCAAAGTGTTTGCCCAACGCAAAACTACAACATTATCAATCGCCAATACAGAAACCACTTTATCTACTCCCAGATAGCTTACGAAAGGACTCTCATGGATAATCTTAAAAGAAATCCAAAAGCCTTTCATCAGTACATTCGTAACAAAAAAGTAGGTGCTCCCTCCGTGGGCCCCCTATCACATCCTGATGGTTCACTAATAGAAGATTGTGGTGCTATGGCCGAAATTTTTGTGAACAGTTTCTCCTCTGTCTTCAAAGACAGCTGCCACAAATCCTTTTCCCCACCAGACATTCCAGGGCACCCTTGACAATGTAAATATTACTTACTCTGCTGTGTGTAAAGGCCTTGAATCTCTTGACTCCAACTCAAGTATGGGACCAGACAACCTACATCCCAGACTTCTTAATTCTTGTCCATCTCTTGCTTATCCCATATTTACCATTTTCTCAACTAGCCTAACTGGTGGCGTCATCCCTGACATTTGGAAAGTCTCCGATGTTCGACCTATCTTCAAAAAGGGATCTCTAACCTCAGTCTGCTGCAAGACATTAGAGAGGATTGTGGCCGAACACATTTATGCTTTTCTTGAACATAATGCTTTACTCTCTCCCAACCAGTTTGGCTTTCGGCACGGTAGAACAGCTGATGATCAACTATTGCTTACCTACGACTTTGTCTCATCTGGAATTGACACTGGAAATGTAGTTGATGTTATTCTATTTGACTTCTCTAAAGCCTTTGACGTGGTTAACCACTCAGTGCTACTCCAAAAACTCCATAGCATTGGTATCACCAGCAACCTGTTAAGCTGGATTTGCTCTTTCCTACTTGATAGATCCATGAGAGTATCTGTTGCAGGTGTTAAAAGCAGCTACAGGGATGTAAAGAGTGGTGTACCTCAGGGCTCGGTACTGGGACCCTTACTTTTCCTACTGTATGTAAACCACCTGCCATCCACGATACAGAACAACTGTAAAATCTTTGCCGATGACTTAAAGATTTACTTGAAGTACAGCCCATCTACCCCCTATCACTGGCCCTTGGAACTTCGTCCTGTCAGCATGACATAAATAAGATCTGTGATGTTGCTTCCTCTTGGGGTCTTGACCTCAATAAGGACAAGTGTGTAGTGTTAAGGCTACAACGTGGTACAGTGCCTTGGCAACACATAGGTGCGTTGTCAGAGTATTCGCTCCAAGGACTCCCCATCACCATGGTAGACCAACACAAGGACCTTGGTGTCCTAGTAGACTCCAGTCTCAGATTCCATCACCACATTCGGTCTACTGCCAACAAAGCCTCTGGAATGTCGGCAAATTTTCTCAAAAGCACCCTCTGCAGATCCCAAGACTTCATGATCACTCTCTACAAAACTCACATACGACCAATTCTAGAGTATGCCTCCTGTGTGTGGAACACAGGCTTCTCGGGAGACCTTCATCTGCTGGAATCAGTACAAAGAACCTGGACTCGCCACATTGAGGGCCTGTCTGAGGTACCATATGGTGAGCGACTCAGAATATTAGACCTATACTCAGTCCAGGGGCGACTGCTGCGTGCTGACCTCCTCAAATACTGGAAAATTTTCCACAAAGAGTGTGGTATCTCGCCTGAGGAAATATTTACCATGGCACCTTCTCAAGGTACAAGAGGACACAGATTCAAAATTCAGATCACCCACAGTTCAATAGAGGCCAGGAGGAGATTCTTCTCACTACGGTGCGCCAGTATATGGAACTCCCTACCAGACGAAGTTGTGGCACAAAAATCTATCACCTCATACAAATCAGCTTTGCATCATATTCTAGGTCCACTTCTTTACAAATTTCCTGACTAGTTATCCTATTTCTTTACTTCTCTTACAACTTACACTTTCGTAAAAGTCTTTTCAATGTTTCTTTGTTGTATTGCTCATAGCTAACTTCACTAACATTAATAATCATTTGAATTTTTCTCCATGTTTCATAAAGGTACACAACTCAGTCTTTTTATGCCTCGTAATTGTTCTGTTGTCATGCTAGTAACTAGTTGACTGGCGGACCTTTTGAACTGTGCTGCCCTTACTTTTCTCCAGTACCTCCAACAATGTAGTACAAAGTGCTAAAGGGTAGCCAACCAGGTGAGTTAACAGTGGGTCGCATCGCATACTGTGAAAAATCTATGATTTCTCTGCTATACTTTATTCGTTGATATTCAGTGCATCTCTATACTGTACTATATTTTCCTTTCCTAAATTTGTTTATACATTTTAGTCTCTTTGTTTTGCATATTTAGAAAATTAATGCTACATGGTTTTATGGTAAACTTAGTTCAACAGAAGAAAGAGAAGATAATAAAGATATCTGGAAAATTATGAATTTATGAAAAGATTAATAAAGAAAATTATTGAAATTTAAGGAAAATCCAATTGTGATATCTCAGTTTGAATTATTTGTTATAGAAAAGATTTGTTTTTTGAAGAAAAATGCAAGATAATATAGTTTTCTTATATGTATTAGAAAAAGAAAAAAGTTTTTCAGTTATTTTTATAGCAGATATTTTTTTCATTTATTCTGTTTTGCTTCTTTAATTATGTTTATATATATATATATATATATATATATATATATATATATATATATATATATATATATATATATATATGCAATTCAAAAGGATCACCAATAGCAGCTTTTTTTACAATTTGTCCAAATAATATCTGGAAAAATGTTAAATAAAACAACAACAAAATAATTGAAGCTTGTCAAAAATAAGTCCAATTGTGATATCTGTTTCAATAATTTATTATAGAAAAGTTTTATGTTCTGTAGGAAAAAAAATGCAAGATAATATAGTTTCTTTGCAAGTATTAGAAATATGGAAACAAGAAGACTATTTTTCGTATAATTTCTATAACAATAAAAATTAAATAAACTTCATATTATTTATCAATCAGTGTTTATTATGCTACACATAATATTTATTGCAATTTTACTATATAATCCAATTTCTTTTAAAAGTTTAAGATTAAAATGTGATATACATGAAAACTGTTGTACAACCCACCAGTGGGTCACATCGCAACAGTGGATAGTAACTGATGACCCATCAGTGGGTCATATCACAGGTAACATAATTCTATTGCAAATTATTTGTATCTTGGTCTGGCACACCAGCAGCTCTGGGCTCCACCCTAGTTCTATCTACTTTTTCATAATTCTGTGCTACACTTCCATTAGCAAGGGAACCAACCAGGTAAGTTAACCTCCTAACGAAGCAATAAAATGCTCACATTTAGTGATGAAGTATTTTATGCACAATATGTTTCTTGTGGTTATATTTGGGAGATGGCCTTAATGTGTCTTATACAGGCTCTCAAAATCTTGTAGGTATCTTATTGGTCTGGTCCATTGAGGGCACAGTCCCATGGTTAGAAAAAAATTTCTGGTTTGTTAGGTTAGGAAGTCAGAATAGTGTCATAGCAGGGGAAGGTATCCAGGAGGGACACAGCAGCCTCTGATAAAGATACGATACATTAAGTTAGAATAATGTCCTGGTGGGAGAGTCCAGATGGTGGGGACACAGGCCACCCCTCATAGTTAGGAGAGAATTGTTTACTCATCTTGTGGCATGACTTGAGCTAGGTGTAAGATAAAAAACAGATGAGCCAAACAACTGCTGACATGCCAGCCCAATTAATAAATATACAGTAAATGAAAATAGGTGTAAAAGTAACAAGTAGTTGTATTCAAATAATGTCCTAGCCGAGGGTCCTAACCCTTTCCATAGCGATTAAGAGAAATTTCTCTGCAATTTTCTAAGTCCATATATCACTCAACCAAACCCCTGATTCCCCAAAGGTCCCCTAACTTATTGGGGCTGCACAGGGAGGAAGGATCGACAACAACAAAAAATGAGGTACTATTGGTAAGATGTAACCCCAACGAGGTCCTACAGGTAAGAAGATGAGAAAAAGACCAGAGGTGGATGTATTGAGTAGAAACCACTCACTCAATAATAATAACCTTATTATCAAAATAAAGTTTTCTTAGCACAAAGCCCAAACTTTAGGTTTGCAATAAAATTAACAATGTTAACTTAATCTTTTTTTTTTTTGGTGTGTGTGTGTGTGTGTGTAGTGTAGACTGGAAGGTTGAATACTGAGTGCAATATACTAAAAATGTGTGAAAAAAAGGATTTCACTCGAGAAGCGCAAAAATAACACCACAAAATAATTACCAAGTACTATCCAACGAAGTCTTTGTGCATATAAACTCACGGTTCTTCTGCTACTGAACAAAGTAATACACCATGAAGGTTCTTCCGTGGCCACAGAATGCTTCTAACCAGACGGTATTCCTGTTCATTAACATATCCAATTTCCTGACTCATTAAAGGCTTGCATGAGCACGGAACATTGTTTATTTAGAAGTACAAAACAGGGATCACCTAGTAAACAGGCCATAACATTTGGAGGACACATATCCATGGAGAGAGGGTCCTTGTTTACGGTTGCCACCTCGTGCTGGGTTGAGATAAACAGAGGAACCACCACACACACACACATCCATATTTCCTGGTTCCTCTCCTCCACACTCCTCGCCCCACTTCTCATGTCATCCCCTCTCCAGAGTTGTTCTCATATGCCTACCATTTTTTGAGTAACGAGCAGGGGGGAAATTAAACAAAGTCCCAAAAAAGTTATTAGTAGGGCTCACCGTCCACTTCTCTGTACTTTCCTCGGCCGTGATGATGACGTCTGCTAGAAGGCAAAGCGCGGGGACTGCTGATAGCCAATCACAAACGCCGACACACACCCCGCCAGCCACTCATTGCCCGCCGCTCTCACCGCCTAGTCATGGCATTCTTCGCAGTGAGGCCAAATACGGGTCAAGGAAATGACACTCATTTACAGCAGAAAAATGGATAATAGCAAACAAAGTAAATAAACAAATAAATATCGCATATATACAGTAAAGAAGTGAAAGACCTTTACGTCCTATCAGGGAGCACTGTTATAAAGGTAAGTCCTGCTGCTCCGAACCCAAGGGCTCACTTGAAAAACGATTCATTTTCATTTTTCTAACTCAGGTGTGCATATGTATTCTCTCCTTTTCATCTTTCTATCTTCCTCTTTCCACCTTCTCGACATCTCGTTATATCTTCGGTTTCCCCTTTTCTTCTTTTTTTTATGGTTCTATTGACAGATTAACAAAATATTTGTATTCAAAAGCTACAGTTAAAGTAACATTGTGTTTTACTCGTGTTTTCACAGTTGTATTGTCAAATTAACAAGATTTCTGCCTCCAAGGGCTCAAACTGAAGTGACAGAATAACAAGATTTCCACCCTGATAAGCCCTCTTCTTAAAATAACGCGAATTTTCAAGGATGTTTTTACTATTTCAATTATAAATTAACAAGATTTCAGCTTTAGAAAAGTTCAAATTGAAGTGATACACTGGTTTTTAAGGCTGCATGTTTTAACTTTTTAAGGTTTCTATAATCTAATGCTCATGTTGAAAAGTGATACACGGGTTATCAATGGTGCTTTCACTGTTCATGTTTCTACTTCCTACACCCAAAGGCTCTAGATGAAGTGACACATGGATTTTTGAGACTTTCTTCTTCTTCTTCTTCTTCTTCTTCTTCTTCTTCTTCTTCTTCTTCTTTTCTTCTTTTATGGCTCTAGTGACCCATTAACAAGATTTCACTTAGAAGTGGCACTGGTTTTTCAAGTGTTTTTACCGTTCTAGCGATGGATTAACAATATTTTTACACTTATAGGCATTAGTCTAAGTTACTTTGTGTAATTCACCACGGTCGCCTGCTGGTCACCCAGCCAGTCTTCCCCATTACGGAGCGAGCTCAGAGCTCATAGACCGATCTTCGGGTAGGATTGAGACCACAACACACTCCACACACCGGGAAAGCGAGGCCACAACCCTTCGAGTTACATCCCGTACCTATTTACTGCTAGGTGAACAGGGGCTTCACCTTAAGAGGCTTGTCCATTTGCCTCGTCGCGCCGGGATATGTGTGTGTGTGTGTGTGTGTGTGTGTGTGTTTACCATTCCAGTTTACGTGTGACTGCAAGTAACAAAAAAATATTAATTAATTAATAAATCAATTAAATAAACGTGCTATACGATCAATTAACGGAAGAAGATCGATGGAGCGGAAGAGGAAAAAGAGAGAGAGAGAGAGAGACGCCCTACCAGACGACACGTGCACAAGACCCAGCATCATACTGTCTGTAAGGACCTGGCGAGAGTGACTGCGTGGGCGAGGAAGAGATGGAAGACAAGGAACCTCGCCAGCAACCAAATGGATCCCATGCAATATGGTAGTCTCTATTGAAGGCAGCCACAGGGCCCGGTCACACAAGATCGAGAGAATCCCACCCCTGGTAGTTGCCAACCAGGACCAAGCCGAACTCCTGGCGACTCACTTCATCGGCAAAAAGACCCTGATCGTCAGTCGATCCTCACCTCACCCGCCTGTGTGACCAAACACTGGACCACCTGATAGTCAGCGTGAACGATACGGCAAAGCACCTATTCGCAACGTCAACTCCAGAAAGGCGCTTCACTTTGACGACGTCTTATTTTTCCTGCAGAAGCTGTGTATGAAGAAGATAATAAGCCAACTCACACGCATCTTCTGACGCGGTGTTTGCACACCAGCACCTGCCAGCTGCTTGGAAGGAGGCTCGGATCACTCCTGTATACACAAGAAAAGGATAAAGAGGACTCGATAAACTACTGCTCCATCTCCCTTCTGTCAGTTGTCAGCAAGATCCTGGAGAGGATAATTGCTGACAGGTCATCTGAAATAATACTATCCTCATTTCTTCACGGTAGCACGGGTTTAGGAAGAGACGTTCCGCCCCCCGACATACTCCTAGCTCTTCTCCAAGGCTTGGCACAACGCCCTCGACAATAGCCGCCCTTCCCTCGTCATCGTCCTTGACATCACTTTCTACTAGGCCGGATGTGACATAGAGTGTCCCTGCGGCCAAACTCGAGTAGCTTGGAATAACGGAATAAGTGTTGGAGATGTTCTATGCTACCTGCAAGAACGGAGCTTGAAGGTAGTGGCGAGAGGGTGCACCTCAGCCGCGCACCATGTTAAACATCATCACAGTCTTCTATATGATCAAGGTCACTCTACTGGTGATCTTCTGGCTTTCCTTACTGAGTCTTGGTCTTTTCTTTTAGAAATTTCAGAGAAACTTTTGCTGTTGCGTTAACATATCAAAAGCTTTTGATAGAGTCTGGCATAAAGCTTTTATTTCAAAACTGCCCTCCTACGGTTTCTATCATTGTCGCTGCAACTTCATCTCATGTTTCCTTTCCGATCGTTCTATTGCAGCTGTGGTAGACGTCCACTGTTCTTCTCCTAAATCTATTAATAGTGGTGTTCCTCAGGGTTCTGGTCTGTCACCCACTCTCTTTCTGTTATTCATTAATGATCTCTTAAAGAAACTTCTTGCCGTATCCACTCCTACGTTGATGATACCACCTTACACTTTTCCGCATCTTTTCAGAAACGACCAAACCTTCAGAAAGTCAACAGATTACACAGGGACGCCACAGAACACCTGACTTCTGATCTCTCTAAGATTTCTGATTGGGGCAGAGAAAATTTAGTAGTTTTCAATGCTTCAAAGACTCAATTCCCCCTTCTATCAACTCGGCAAAACCTTCCAGACAACTCCCCCCTCTTCTTCAATGACACTTAGCTGTCCCCATCTTCTACATGAATATCCTCGGTCTGCCCTTTACTCATAATCTAAACTGGAAACTTCACATCTCATCTCTTGTGAAAACAGCTTCTCTGAAGTTAGGCGTTCTGAGGCATTTTCTCCAGTTTTTCTTACCCATCCAAGTCCTTATCCGTCCTTGTATATATGCATGTTTTGGAGAATTCCACTCACACAGTTTTGTTAGGGTGGAATAAAAAGCTTTGCGTCTCATCAAATCCCCTCTTCTGATTGACTCTTCAGCCTCTTACTCACCGCCGGAATGTTGCATCTCTTGCTATCTTTTGTCGCTGTTTTCATGCTAACTGCTCTACTGATCTTGCTAACTGAATGCCTCCCTTCCTCCTGCGGTCTTGTTATAGACACAAGGCTTTCTTCTTCCTCTCACCCCTATTCTGTCCAACTCTCTAATACAAGAGTTAACCAGTACTCCCAATCATTTATACCTTTCTCTGGTAATCTCTGGAACTCCCTGCCTGTTTCTGTATTCCCATCTTCCCTACGACTTGACTTCTTTTAAGAGGAAAGTTTCAAGACATTTGTTCCTATTTTTTGGAAAACTCTTAATGACTTTTAAGGAAAATGGCAACCCAGTGGGCCTTTTCTTTCCATTTTTTGTTGCCCTTGGCCAGTCTCCCCTTTTGCATAAAAAGTAGTTAACGTAAGTAATTCGTTACAGATATTCTATGAAAATGTATAGTAGTAATAATAATGATAAATAGTAATAAAAAGGAAGATAGAATGAACTGATAGATGAAGAGAAAGGAAAAACTGACAAAAAATGAATGAATTAATATATTAGTGGAAGAAAAGAAGGAAAGGAAACAAACAACTGATGGAAAGAATGAAAAGTATTGGCCTAATACAGTGGTCGATATCGACCCCTCAGGTGTGGATCGGACTATCCTAGGGGTCGATGAATATCCAGGAGGTCGAAATTAAGGGGGCCAATGAATAACCAGGGAAACGGTGAATATTACTGCTAGAGTAGAAAGGACCATTGAAGCTTCCATTTGGAGATTCTATAATCTAGATTATAATTTGTAAAAATATGAAGAAAATCTGGTACCGTTCGATTAAGAAAATAAGCAAGTTCTTGAATTTAAACCATAATAATTATTTTCCAGTAATTAATCTTGAGAAATTTAAGCAGCGCTGGTAAGACTACCTCCAACCAACTTCTATTTTTCTTTCGACCACCCACTGTAAATAATGTTCCCATCCCTAGAGTTCATACACACAAGTACCTGGGTGTTCAGATGAGCTTCTGGAAGTCCCTTCAAGCCGTCTACTATATGTTCGAGGCCTCATTAGGCTACAAATACTTCTGGGAAGTCATGCTTCTCCTGGTGTGTACTGCACCAAGGGGACACACTCTGCGTCACTATATTATGAAAAGTCCTCTCATTGTTAAATTTAGGCCATAAGGCCAACATATATGACTTGTATAGCCTCAATGAACATTTCCTAGACTCAAACACACTCAGGGATATACTCAGGGAATATCCTCAGTTTGCCCCTAGGCTGTAGGATGTTTATGCAATAAGGTGTGCAATATCTGTATTTATCTATTTAAATACGTGTATTCTTGTTATGTACCCTGTCTCTTTATTTATTTTTGATACTTTAATTGCCCAGGGGGTGGGTGGCAAGGTTCATCCTCCTCCTTTGCTGTATTTCATTATCAATTCAACAGTAAATGTAATTGTGTCCAGTTGATGGATGGAGGAATTGAGTTTTTGAGGCATTGAGCACTACTAATTTTTTTCTGCCCCAATCAGAGATCTCACAAAGATCAGAAGTCAGGCGTTCTGTACGTGGCGTCCCTGCGGGATCTGTTAACTGCTTGATGGCTTGGTCGTCTCTGAAAACCTATGCACAATGCTTTTCCCATGGTACAATAACTTTTTGTTATTGTATCATGGCTTTTCCTATATATACTTTATATCTTTCAAGAGAGAAAAGTATCAAGAAACCTTCACTAACTAAATTGGCTATTATTTTGGATACCATGTTCTTTTTCGGAGTGGCAGATAGCAATTTTTATTTTGTAAGGTTTTTTTTTTTTTCTTTCTGCTTGGCCACCATCATTGATGTAAAAAAAACTACTACTACTATTTTATATATATATATATATATATATATATATATATATATATATATATATATATATATATATATATATATATATATATACACACACACACACACACACACACACACGCGCGCGCATTATACGTATTAGAAAAATCAGAAGGCAGGCGTTCTGTAGCGTCCCTGAGGGGATCTGTTACTTCGTGGAGGGTCGTCTCTGCAAAGCTCTACTGCTTTTCCTATATCTTGACATATTTCAGGAGAGAATTTAGTATCAAGAAACCTTTAAATTGACCAGAATTCGGATACACCATGTTCTTCTTTTCGGAGTGATATTTTTTTTTTTATATTGTAAAGTTTTTTTTTTTTTCTTCCCATGGCCGTCATCATATTGATATAAAAAAAAATCTACGTACTACTACTACTACTACCACTACTACTACTACTACTACTGCTGCTGCTGCTGCTGCTGCTGCACACGGATTTTGCTATCGGAATTATTTTCCTCGAATTAATGGATGGGTGGGGGTTGATAGATTTTGAAACTTCGTTGGGGGAGTCGGCGAGTTAAAAAGTTTGAGAACCTCTAGACCAGTGGTTCCCAAACTGGGGGGCGCGCCCCCCTAGGGAGGCGTAAAGAGAATTCAAGGGGGGCGTGAAGTCATCTGCTAAAAAAAATGTTTTAATAGATTATAAGAATAATAAAATCAAAATGTCTCTCTGGAATGTACTATTATTTGTTTGAGTGGCTTTCATTATTAAAATTTAATACAAACAGAGATCTG
The DNA here is from genome assembly GCF_017591435.1 of Portunus trituberculatus. Classification (NCBI taxonomy): domain Eukaryota; kingdom Metazoa; phylum Arthropoda; class Malacostraca; order Decapoda; family Portunidae; genus Portunus; species Portunus trituberculatus. The sequence goes on from NC_059301.1 coordinate 30,546,511, forward strand.
TTTTCCTGAACAATGCTAAGAAATAAATGCAATAAAATAAAATAAGTTCACATGAGCAAAAGAGGAAGTGGGAGGGGGGGGCGTGCGGGTCTACTGGAAGCAAGAAGGGGGCGTCAGGTAAGATAGTTTGGGAACCACTGCTCTAGACTAATATGACTTGCAAAGCTTAATTGATGAATTATGCTGTGGGTACATAAGGCAGATATGAATTGAAAAGATCGACGTACTTTTTTTTTTTCATTTGCGCTGTTTCTTCATCACTTCTCTCATTCATTTAATTATTCCTTTCCTCTGCCCATATTTCATTGAGCTTTTTATCTTATTAACATCTTTAATTTTATTCATATACTTCTTCCTCATACTTTTGTTTTAATTAGTTCATCTTCCTCTCTCAGCAGTTGTTTCACACCTATATTATTTTTGTTTTGTATCTTTTTTTTTCAAGTGACCTTTTGTTTCTCTTAGCCCTTTTAATCACATCCATATGCTCTATGGTAGGTACAAACTTCATCTCTACTTTCTCGATTTCTTATCCTTTTACAATTTATTTTGTTAACATTTACATATCCTTCTATCTTTAAACTGTAATAAATTGTAGCAGTAAATCTGCAAGTAGCAACAAGTTGTATCCTTATTTGCCGAAAAATTGACAATGAAAAATATTTTGGCGTATGGGAGAAAGGCGGAAGCCATGGGCTTTACCATAATATATTTCCCCAACAAATTTAAACCTCCCTCTGGAAATAGCGATAAACACCACAATCCTAATCACGAACCAAAACACCCCAAACGATCCTATAAAAGTTAAGCCCAAAGTAGGATCATGATTGCAGAAATAAAGACTCGTGATGCTCTTTTGTCATCCCGGGGGACTGACGCCGCTCAGGTTCAAACGCGGCGCCAAAAATGTATTGCGCGCCATCTTGGAGGAGCGTCGGGGTGCTGGCAGGCAGGGCACAGATGTAAACAATCACCTTATATTAACTCGTGGGGCCCCAGACAGCCCTTGATTGCCAGTGTCAGCTTCTTGGACGTTAGCACCTGAGTCCGGCGTACTCAGGAGCGCACAGCCACACGCCCTGCACGTCGGAACACAAAGGGTAAGTGGTGTGTTGTCATTGGGTAACTCTCTGGGTATAGGTCACGTCACCACGTTAACTGTGTCTCTTACATTCGTAGTATACTGGGAATAGTTGTCTTGTTATTTTTACTGTCAGGCTAATTTCCTACACGTCAGAATACAAGGGTAAGGGGGTGTGTTGTCATCGGTTCACTTATAGTATGAGTATGAGTCTCCAGGTTAATTGTATCCCTTCCACTAATGGATCGTTGACAATAATGACCGGCATTGGCCTAATACAGACGTCCCTCCAGCTGTCTTTCGTTTCCCAGTTTCCCCTTCGCCGCTCTGTCACTTACCTAACTGGACGTATAAATGAAAATTAACCAAAACAAACCTAACCCTAACCTTAACCTAACGTAATCTAACTCTAACTTTAACTTAACCTAATTTAACCTAGTTGATGTGACACGCATCGCTGATACGGCTTCCTCACAACCCTTCTGACCAATAGTGTGGTTAGGTTAGGTTAAAGTTAGGGTTAGGTTAGTCGTTTCGTAACCACGTCGTTTCGTACACAAATACGACATTTCGTACACATGCAGAACGGCGTTTCGTACCTTTAACAGGGTGCCTTTCGTACACACACACACACACACACACACACACACACACACACACACACACACACACACACATATATATATATATATATATATATATATATATATATATATATATATATATATATATATATATATATATATATATATATATATATATAGATAGATAGATAGATAGATAGATAGATAGAGAGAGAGAGAGAGAGAGAGAGAGAGATTTATACTATTATGAGGAATAATAAAGGAAATTCATGTTGTTTGGGCGCAATGGTTCAGCTGTTTGAGCTCTGGCTTTGAAGATTTGTGATCTTTCCCATACCAGGATTCATATCAGTCAATATGCTAAGAAAATCTCCCAAAACTTTAGTCATTTTGTAAATTGTTTGCAATTTTTAGCTGATTTATAAATTGACAAGTGCTAACAGTTAGCTCGGAGCAGCTATCGGCTCGGGTAGGTGTTAGCTCCTCCCTGTCAGCTGTTTTGTTTGTAAACTAACCTTGGAAGAGGGAACCCTGCCGTCTTTTTACAAGTGTGTCAGCTGCAATTGGCTATTTACTTCATAGAAAGACATTGAGCGTCATCAAGAGCTATGCAGCAAGTAATTACGTGCTACACCAGGAAACCTGTTAGCTGCCGCTAACGGCCAGCAGACGAATTCGTTCCGGTCACTGTTAGTTAACAGTGAACAGTTGTTGGCCCCGCGGAACGCATCCATATTGTCTGGATTTAGTTAATGACTGTAACATATATAGACCTACTCAGTTGGTAGAGCAATTACTTTGGTATTCAAATTGTTATTAATAACTATATTATTGAAAGAGTCAACAACTCTCATTAAGACTTTAAAACGTACGACCATTTAAGACTTTAAAACATACAACCATTCAAGTAAACTACCATTTCATCTACACAATTACTTATAAGAAATTACATGTAGTAAACACTAGGAGTGGTAAACTACCTGAACATAGCAATTGTTTTCCGAGTGTACGAATCATCGTTATTCTTGTGTACGAAACATCGTTTTCCTTGTGCATGAAACATTGTTTTTACTTGTGTACGAATCGTCGTGGGTACGAAACGTCGCGCTCCCGGTTAGTTTTGGTTATCTTATTTTGATACCCCACGTCTCATCAGGTGAGTGAAAGAGCTGCGAAGGGGGAGCCGGGAAATGAGGACAGCTGGGGGGACGTCTATATTATGACAGTTCCTAATGACCTTTATGACTTACTTTTATGCCCTTTGCATGATGACACAAAGGATGGATGTCTTGTGTGTGCTGTCATTGGTTCACTTAGAGAATGGGTATTGATTTCTCTCCTACCAGTCTACAGGGATTACGGTAAATTTTTACAGTTACACCAACAGCTCTCTTCTGGATGAAATTGATGTTTTCTGGTAGATTTTGACCTGTTTCGAATGAATATGCACTTAACTTCCATTGCAAATCCATGTGTTTCTTTTTTCTCCATCCCGCCCTATCTTTTATGGAAACGCGAATTTGCAGTAAAACAAAGTTTGATTGTTCTTTTTTTCTGGTATATTTTGATCCAATTTGTATGCATCTGTACTAACCTAACTTAAACCTAAACCTGAACCAAAATCTAAACCTAACCTAATGTAGCCTAGTTGAGGCAACATGCACCACTGATACAACTCCTCAGAATGAAATTAACTATCTAACACAATTAAAGGGATCTAACCAAAGCAAGCCTAACCTGACTGGCAATGCTAAGAAATTAATATAAAGGCATTATCTTATTTCTTTTTAATAAAATCTGGTGAAACAATAGATATGATTGAGGTGATACCCTGCTCAGGCAGACATCTTCCATATACTGAATTCAGATAGAGCTGCCTCTCTAAACAAGCCACTCTGATTGGGTAGATTTATTCTGTGTTATTTTTATTGGTCAGTGGCTGCATGCCCAAACAAAAGAACCAATCATTGCCATTCATTTCACGCTTGCACAAATTTTATGACTATGCACACACAAACAAACACACATAACAGTGTTCCTCAGTGCCCGTCAATCCATCACACAGGTTGGTATTGCTTGCTCTCCACAAGAGTGGTAAGTTTTTAAGCATTTTTATCAGCGTTATAAACAATTTGCGACAGGTATATATGGATTAGATAGAATTACTCGGAATGAAAAGCTCTATATGACGAGAAGGGTAACAAAAGCCATGTTGCTGTTAGTGCAGGAATAAAATAATACCAGGATTACTTAGTTATGAGAGTGTTAGGTTAAGGTTAAGGATCAGTTTTAAAATGTGAACTTCTTAGGATTATGGGTTAGGTTTAGTTAGATATGTTGCATAAAATAATATTGGTTAAGGTTGTGTTGTATTAAGCTAGATTATGAAGGTAACTTTTATTGAATTTTATGCGCTCCAACTGAAAACCCCAGATTCTTGTTAGGGTTCCATGTTTGTAGGCCATAGAGTTGACCTGTGGTCCCTTGGCTGCCTCAGTCTGAGTTGACATTTATTAGCTTTCAGCTCATTTACTGGTTTTGTTAGGTTAGGTTAGTTATGGTTTGGTTAGATTAACTTAGTTAGATCAGGATGCTATCAGCCAGACATGGTAACACTGCAAGCTTCAAGAAAAATACAGAACTCACAATTTAGACTTGTTATACACAATTGTGGCAGCAAGGGACCATAGGTTGACACTAGTGGCATTTGTTGTTGATAGGGCAAGACAAGAGTTTAAATATGCATGCACTGTATTACATTATTATTTATTATTATGTATCAAGGATGGCCACTCTTGTCAAGGCTGTATGTGTGACAATGGGAGTGTTATGTTATTGCTTGGTCTTGTTATTATTCTGCAAGAACAAGGAAGTTTGTGAGAGTTCCTTGTTAACCACGGATTGATGAACAAGACTTTTAAGTGTCCATCAATTGCCTAATTTGAAGTTTTTAATTATTAGTGAAATATTTTGTTTTTTTTCCTACCTAAAATCCCTTTACTTGCAATCCCATGTCACTCAAGTTTGTTAGGTTAAAGGGAAGAGTTATTTCACTCTCATGTTGTATTGTTATGAGTCATATCTGTAGTAGTGCATATTAACAGTATAAGTGTTTTCTGAATGGTTGATAATTTGATCCCCTCACCTTATTTCTCTTAAAGTCAGTTCCTCTTTTGCTAAAACAAGTTAAATTTTAGTAATGTTTTTTTTTTTTTTTTTTTTTTTTTTTTTACACCTATTTATTTATTTATTATTATTATTATTTTTTTTTTTTTCAGGTGGAACCATGTTCTATGCACATTTTGTACTCGCCAAAAAGGGCCCTCTGGCCCGGATTTGGTTGGCAGCTCATTGGGACAAGAAGCTTACCAAGGCTCATGTGTTTGAAACTAATATTGAAAAGTCAGTGGATGGTATCCTTCAGCCCAAGGTGAGCATGTACCCTTAATGTATGAACTGTTTGGAGGTTTTTTGATTAATACAGTAAACCCTTGATATGTCAAATTTTGGGTAAACCCACTTCCCTTGATAAATCAACTTACATGTTGAATTTATCTGATGAGTTTGAAAGCCAACTGAGCATAGCAGTGACACTGTGCGTATCCCTTGGGTAAACTGCCCACTTGTGTGGGTCCGGGTTAAGTTGACAGAACACAGCTCTGTGTGGCTGATTATGTGGTGTAGTGTGTTGGTGTGTTGATCACTTGGCTTCCTCATCCCCCCCTCCCTTACTTTCTCCCTCCCCCTCCCCCACTCTCTCTCTCTCTCTCTCTCTCTCTCTCTCTCTCTCTCTCTCTCTCTCTCTCTCTCTCTCTCTCTCTCTCTTTCTCTCGACTCACAATTGAGAGGGCCGAGTTTGAGTCCTGGTAAGCGGCGAGGCAAATGGGCAAGCCTCTTAATGTGTGGCCCCTGTTCACCTAGCAGTAAATAGGTACGGAATGTAAGTCGAGGGGTTGTGGCTTCACTTTCCTGGTGTGTGGAGTGTGTTGATGTGGTCTCAGTCCTATCCGAAGATTGGTCTATGAGCTCTGAGCTCGCTCCGTAATGGGGAAGACTGGCTGGGTGACCAGCAGGCGACCAAGGTTAATCTCTCTCTCTCTCTCTCTCTCTCTCTCTCTCTCTCTCTCTCTCTCTCTCTCTCTCTCTCTCTCTCTCTCTCTCTCTCTCTCTCTCTCTCTCTCTCTCTCTCTCTCTCTCTCTCTCTCTCTCTCTCTCTCTCTCTCTCTCTCTCTCTCTCTCTCTCTCTCTCTCTCTCTCTCTTATAGCAGCACTTCCCAACACAGCAACACATATTTTATTTTTATCTACCTTATTATTTAAATAACTACATTAATTAAGCAATGTACCACCAAAGATCTACCATAAAAAGAATATATGAAAAAAAGCCACCCATTTTAGACACATGTTACCAAACACATGACCTTGTAAACTGACTCCCTGTCAGTTTGTAAAATGCTCTTCCAATCATCTTATAAAAACATTTTCTGTGAAACTGTTAGGCATCTCCTAATTACTTTAGTTTATCCAGGGTATGCTGTGCAGTATTGAATAACTATTTGTAATATTCACTGAAAATTATATTGGCCTTTCATTAAGTGTTATGGCCATGATTATTTTCCAAATATTTATAGTGTATGTACCATTAGACACTTTCAGAAGAATAAACTAATTGTTTGGGAAATTTCGTCCTTATAAGTACATGTACTTACTTGTGGGTAAAAGTTAGGTGTATTGTACTTTGTCCTCACACATTACACTAATGACATGTCCTCTGGTCATTGTTTAGCAGCAGTGACTCTGTTGCATTGTCCACTACATGTTTTGGTTTACTTTTGTATGCACTGAGGTGCATTATTTGAATACATATTATTGTTGTGATTTTTGTTTTCAGAATTAATTACTATGGTTTTGTATCCTTATCTTATGATTATGGAAAAAAAATCTTTTTATTAAAAAAAAAGTGCTGATGCAGATACTTGTTATCCACACTTGATGTAGATTGCCCTCATTTGCTATACAGTTAGTGTGCAGATTGATCGTGGAGGTGCTGTATGTAGGTAGAGCTCTACATAACATTGTGTGTTACAGGTAAAAAAAAAAAAAAAAATTGAATTTGCTCCACAGATATGTTCCTAGGATATGACATCTTGTTAGACAAGTGCACTTTTATTTAAAAATTGTGTTTCCTCTACTTATCTTATTTTCCAAATACAGGTAAAGATGGCCCTGAGAACCTCTGGTCATCTACTGCTGGGTGTGGTGCGCATCTACTCACGTAAAGCTAAATATTTATTGGCTGACTGCAATGAAGCTTTTGTCAAGATCAAGATGGCATTTAGACCAGGCATGGTGGACCTGCCCGAAGACATCCGAGAGGCAGCAGTTAGTGCCATTACCCTGCCAGAGGTGTTCCATGATTTTGACACAGCAATGCCAGAACTGAATGATGATGACATTCAGGTTCAGTTCACCTTAAATCAATCTCGGGCAGAGGAAATCACTATGCGTGAGGACTATGGGAACATTTCTTTGGTGCCGGGGGATGATGGCTTTGGTGATATGGGCTTTGAGGAACCACCAGATATTATGCGAGACACCTCAGCCATGGATCACAACCTGGACCATCCTAGCCTCATATTTGGTGATAGTGCACCACTAAACAAGGAGAAAGAACCTGGTACCTCAAAGGAGCAAGATTCACGTCTCTCGGGAGCTCGTACTGACACGTCAGCTTTAGATTATGAGGCTCCTATCCGTGATGATGGTTTTGGAGGTAATCTTGGGCAGGACATAATAGCTGGGGGTCTCTTTGAAGGTGGTTTGTTTGATGATACTCCCATTGATGATGGACCAAGTTTGGATGAACCTAAGGAGGAGCGCCATGATGACTCGGATGATGATGTTGGTGATCTTGATAGGTTTGGAGGTCCACCATCTGTTGGACCTCTCAGTTCTGCAGATGGATCACGGCCCTCATCCCCTAAACCTGAAGCCCAGGATCCTAGTGACCAGCTGGATGCAGTTCCTGAAAATAATGCAGAAGCAGCTCCAGCTGCAACGGGAGATGAGACTTTGGCAGGCCATGAACAGACGACTCTCTTGCAAAATGAAGAAGAAAGTTTTGCTCTTGCTCCTGTGGATGCTTCAGCCATAAAATCTGGATGGCCTAGAACTAAAAGGAAGAGGAAGTTGATTGTTGATGAAGTGAAAAACATATCAGGAGAGGAAATGAAAGCCCAGTTATCTGACACAACAGATATTGTCACAACGTTAGACCTGGCTCCCCCAACCAAGCGCCTCATGCACTGGAAGGAAACAGGTGGAGTGGAGAAGCTCTTTGCTCTTCCAGGACGTCCTATCCATGCCAGAGTGCTGGCCCGCATATACCAACGCCACCTCACTTCTGAACCAGCTGCTAATGAAGACTTTGGAATGGCTGGAGATAGAGAACTTGAAAGTATTAGTTTGGAAGTGGTAAGTTTATCTCTCTCTCTCTCTCTCTCTCTCTCTCTCTCTCTCTCTCTCTCTCTCTCTCTCTCTCTCTCTCTCTCTCTATATATATATATATATATATATATATATATATATATATATATATATCTTTGAAATGCAATAACTCAAATGTTTATTTTCAAGAAACAAATAGCTCTTTCTATTGGACAAATTTTATGCAGGTTTTCATTTTATATTATGGGTGAAGACAAACTTTGTAGTAAATTTTCATGAGTAAGTTACAATGATGTAATTGCTCAATATGATTTGTGAATCAGGTACGGGAAGGTGATGACCATGAAGCCACCACTGGTCCAAGAACCAGAGGCAAACAGAACAAGAGAAAGCAACCAGAACCAGATCCAGAGGATGATGAGGTGAGCTTGATATCAAAACCTTTATATTTGGATCATGTTTCTCTACAACACTGAAAGTTCTGTTCCTTATTATGTTGTTTTATTTATGTTCTTAATTGTCTGATCAATTGCTCATTGACTGCAGGTTCTCCAAGTAATGCAGACAAGAAGTCGAGATGCAAATGCAGGGTTGACATCACCTCAGCCTCCCGAAACGCCAGTAGCACCAGCAATCACGGAAGAACATCCAACACCGGCTGTACCACCTCCACAACCAGAAGTCATCACCCTGGAAGAGGTATCTGGTTATTAGATGTAGAAGTTTGTTTTTTTATTCTGTATATAATCTCATATGTTTAGTTTAGCATTTGTGATTTTTTACACAAGAGGGAGACTTGCCAAGGCAACAAAACATTGAAAAAATGGCCCACTGAAACTGCAGGTTCCCTAAAAGATTTTAAAGGAAATAGCCAAAAGATAGGGGCAGATGTCTTGAAACATGGAAAATGTACTATATTTGTAATTTTTATGTACTCAATTTACAAAATCATCTTTAAATATGTTCAGTAAATACTCTTAGAATATTGTAGGTTAATGACACAATAGTTTCTGTGTATCCCAGATGTGTTGGGAGGGATGTTGGAATAACTGCAAATTCTGACTTTAGCACCTGCTATGTGTATCATGCTACCATTTACAACATCTTTGCTTTATGTGGTCTTTTAGATCATTTGGATCTAAAAAAAAAGTAATAGGCGGTATTTCTCTTTGAGTCAGGATAATGAAATCTCATACATATAAACAAGTGTTTGTTATTAATTTTACGCACATTTTTATAAACTGGATGAAGTCTATAATACAACTCAGTGTTAGAGGAATGTTCATGTTGCAGATTCAGAAAATGTGGAACTTGTGTAATCTTTGAATCGATGTATATATATGCATATGTATAAAAAATTATCTGAATGGCTGTTTGTGAATTTTGTTGTTGTTGTTGTCATCTTTATGCTGATTAAAGATGTCTTCATCAGCAGCGTGATACTGCTCTTGGGCAGGGAGCTGAGCCTGGTCAGATTGGAGAAAGTGCACCAAGCCACACTCCTGGTCATGCTGGTGGCTTCACTAGTCCTGCACACCAACTCCCTGACAATATTGAGGCACATCAGGTCAGTGTGGTTTTATTTAATTTTGGTAAAGCATGCTGGTTGAGTTTTATGTTGTATTCAACCTCTATCTCATTTTTATTGAAATTTTCAATTTACTGCTGGGTATGATTAGAATATGACTATGCATGGCAGTGATTATGGTTTATACATAAATAGTGATCACTTACTGTTGGTGTCCATCATATTTTACCATCACAAGTTCTGGAGAGGCACCAGCAGGTA
>NC_059301.1:30558911-30578911 GCF_017591435.1 Portunus trituberculatus
TATGTGTGTAACGCTCAGCCCCGTTGACAGCTCTCAGCCGTCGCAAGTTCTCTACCCTGTATATTTGTACATAATCGTCTTAGGTTTGTAATTTTCACAAACGTTATGAGTCAACATACGGGGCAAGTTTACACTACTTTCAACTTACCTACAAGTCCTCACTTGTCACTCACAACAGGAAATATTCGAGTGCCGACAGTTCAGGCTTTGTACTGGATGTGGATAGACATGGCTGGCTTTCCGCGCCGCCCGAGGCAGGAGAAGATAATTCTTTCTCTTGCTGAGGCAATAGATATGGTGTTAGAGTCAGATGAGTACGTTGACAGTGCCTCAGATGACTCTTCTGGGGAGGAATATGTCCCTACAGCAGAGGATCTGGAAGAAATGGAGCCTCCAATTTTACCATCGTCCCGATGTGGTTCCGATGTGAACGCACGCTCATACCCTTCATCTCCATCACCTCCACCATCATTACAGCTACCCTCAGATGATGATACTGATGGCAATGATGAAGATGAAGATGGCCCACTGAGCATCCTATATTCGTTGGGGCTGCAGAAACAAGGGAAGAAGATAGGACTTGACGGTGAAGTGTGTGGTGACGAGGCTAAGACATTGCTAATGCCTCAATTGCCTTCTCCAACATTACCTCCTGTCTCTCCCTTAAAAAACACTTCCAAAATCTACCAAGAACAAAGAGCTTTGCAGGAAAATGGTAATGATGAAGAGATAAAATATGCAGCTAAGCCCGTATCAACATCGATTAGACGCCGTCTCTATGGTCAAGAAATGACACATCATGACTTCCTTCATGAATCAACATCACCACATGTTGCTAAAACAACTGATTCTCTATTCAGGAACATCCTAACAAAGCAATAATATATTATATGCATAAACCAATGCCTGATGTGTGATACTGAAGGACGGGCAACGCTGCACTTCCCTCCCCGCCACGGGCTGGATGACTCGCGGAGCATAACCTTCTCTACTGTGTGCTAAATGGCTACAGTGAGTGGTTTCATGTACTTCAGGTGTTATAACTTTGGGTTTCCAGTGGATTTTTGGGAAAAAAAATTTTCGAAAAATTTGGCGGGTCTGGGTGTTACCTCATCCCACAACTTTGGCGGGGCTCGACGGGTTAAGTACAATATAGCAACATGAGCACTTTTATAGATATAATTTTACTGAAACATGTCTTGAATATTCTAATTTGATGTTTGATAAAGACATGATTGCTCTGGAGCTAATATATATTAACAAAGATTTTTAACTAAAAGTTTCACTTAGCTCAACTGTTACACTTAGAGTTGTTCCTAACTTTCTAACTTATGCTGAGAATAAGTCTTAAATGTAAGACAAGTCCAGAGCTAGCTTAAAACAGTTAACCAAAGATGGCTGACAGGCAAGCCATTGCCCATCACCTAAGAATTATCAGCCCTGTAAGGATGTTGTAGATGACCAAAGGAACTCTTAATTGTTAGATATACAAGGTGTAACACAAGTTTCAGCAAATACTGCTAGAGGCAAAAGTACAAGTACAAATTCTATGCACATATGCATTTTGATGTTTTGTTTAGCCTTGGGGTGAAATAAGAGTGTGGCAGCTAGGCCAAGCTAGCTGTCTTACCTTGTAGAAACACCAAGTCAACAGGTTCCACCTTACTGTAAGTGTGTAGCATTTTCAACAGCCTTTCCATCCCTCCCCCCCTTTCTCTCTCTCTCTCTCTCTCTCTCTCTCTCTCTCTCTCTCTCTCTCTCTCTCTCTCTCTCTCTCTCTCTCTCTCTCTCTCTCTCTCTCTCTCTCTCTCTCTCTCTCTCTCTCTCAGATCATACAATTCAATCTAAAATATACATATTTACTTTGGTGCTTAACTTATAACAACTGATCAGCCACAGCCCTTCCATCTCTTTCCCTAATCAGGCAGGATGTCACATAGCCTATTATTTTGTCATTGACTACAGCTATGCAAACAGTGTATAATAATTATCAGTTAATTACCTCTCCATCAATACTACTTATCTCAATACAGGATGCTGCAACACCCCCAAAGACTTGTAGAAATGATAACAGAATATCTCATAATTTCAACATCAGGCAATCTGCATCAGCATGTTATAATTTCTACGAGTTTTGGGGTATTACAGTATCCTGTTATGAGACAAGTAGTATTGACTGGCAAGTGATTTATCAGTAAACATTACACAATGTTAGCATGGCTATAATTAATGACAAATAAAACAATAGGCTTCATGTTACCTTGCTTGACTGGACGGGAATGGGGAAGAAGGCTAGCCAGCCATTTGAACTTTCAAGTCAAGATGGTGACAATAAATACCTTTATTAAGATTGTATTGCAGGATTTTGACAGGGAAAAGAAGAAAAAGAAACACACACACACACACACACACACACACACACACACACACACACACACACACACACACACACACACACACCGCGTAGTGTAGTGGTTAGCACGCTCGACTCACACTCGAGAGGGTCCAGGTTCGAGTCCTGGAGGCGGCTAGGCAAATGGGCAAGCCTCTTAATGTGGTGAATTACACACACACACACACACACACAGTTGAAAATGCCACACTTATAGTAAGGTAGAGTATGTGGACTTGGTGTTTCTACGACATAAAACAGCCACCTGGCACAGCCATTGTATCAGTTACCCTGCCACACTTGATGACACCACATGGCTAAACAAAGTATCATGATATATATGTATGTGTAATATTTTCTGCTTTGAATAGCTTGTACTTAAGCCTCAGTATTTGTAGAAACAGTAAGGAATGATGAACTGACTTTAATAATTGAAGTATTAGTGTTATTTAGCCAACAGGAAATGCAGCTCGGCAGCAATTATGACCTTTGGTCTTCCTGTGTCTTGTCTTTGACATGTCTCTTTCATCTTATTAATTGAGCTTCATGCAGCTTTTTTTGTTGCTAAATGAGTAAAGCCCTTCAGAAGAAATCTTTCTACATAATACTGACTGGATGATGAAGGAAAATCTCACTTTTGGTCCAGCTGTGTTACTTCTATTGGCCCTTTTGGCTTTAAGAATCATCATACTAAAGAAAAGAACTAGAAAGAGGGCACTGCTAAGTGAGAGTAGTGAGGCAATGCTGGCTTAAGGATGTAAACACTGAAACAAAATGCACTCACCTTGTGCAGCATCTAATTAGTGTATTGATTAATATACACAAATTTATGTGCTCAAAATCTGATAAATTTTTATTTCTTATTTCAAAAAATTAAATAAGCTGCACATTAACTCAGTTGAAATATATATGATTTTACTGTTTTCTTCTTCACCATGTCATACTGGATTTTAGGAGTTTTGTCTCACCCAAGGCCTCAAAAAATTAGAGATAAGCACAGGTCTAAGCAGAAATCTGAGACAAAATGAAAATCTCTGTTAACTTCTCGGCAGAGGGTCTGTATATAGACATTTCGAAATTGGGACTTTCTGTCAGATTATCATTATATATATAGACGTTTGTTTTGATTTTACCACACTAAGTTGTAGTGTGATCTGTATATAAACGATTCCTTACAAAAAGCAAAATTTTTTAAATTAATAACTATTTAGCATCTCATATACCCAAACATTGGCCAATATTGCCTCTCAAGGCCAGTCACCAGTTGTGCTTTGTTGATGGTGGATGTGCTACACACATAAGCTAATATTGGCAATTTTTTGCATTTTTTCATACTTTCTTTTATTATTAGTCTATCATGTTAAGGATAAAGAACTGTACCACTTGCCAGCAACATTGCCTAAAAATGAATAGGTACAAAACAATCATGTGAAAAATATGAAAAGTGGAATTAAATTATGTCCAAGTCACAAGTCCTGAATGTGAGTAACTCCAAACTTTTGTACAAATATACTGATGTACATTATCATCATTCAAATACAAATAACACCTATACAGCAATACTCCGCTTAACGAACAGGATAAGGGATGTCAAAGCAGTTCGTAGAGCATAAATTCGTTAAGCGGACGTAATTTTCCCATAGGAAATAATGGAAATGGGATGCGTTCTGGGCTGGTCTCCAACATACAACATGGGTTAAAAAAAATTATACATACGTTTCGTAGTGTATTTGGCCACCGATGTACCACTACTTTTATGATGTCATATGAGTCATTGGAAGTTAGAGGAGCTACATAGAAATTCTCTCACTGATAGCTCCACTGTAATTTGTGCAGGAGCGAATCAAAGTTCGCCGCCAGTGAGGTAGAGTCTAGCGTATTGCACTAACGCAGGTAATGTGTTAAGTGCAGAGCGGGAGAGAGTGAGACAGAGGCAGCCAATACCAGCACCAGGAGCTGGATCCAAGATTCTTTAACAACATCAGAGCAACCTCCTGCCGCAAAATGGTATCCATGAACGCTTGGAGGGATGGTAATGAGGTTGCTCTGAGGTTGCTGGGAACACCACCTCTCGAGGTGGTGTTACTGTCTTATATATGCATTTATGTTTACAAAACAATATTTCTATTATCTTTTTACAAACGTTGCCCCCAAGAAAGGATTGTTTTGTAATGCATAAAGTGAAATCTTACATGGAATACCAAAAAATAAAGCAGAGATGAGATTGGCCACAGATGAGGCAGAGACTCGGTCACTTCTTGTGACCCTTTTAGCTTGCATGTTGCTTTCACCACGATATTAAATTTATGTTTCCACTCCTCTATTGCCTGCTATAATGGATATCATATCTTAGTATTCATATACGCTCATGCCATAAGGATAACCTCGACTCCGTGGCACTAAGTGATAGTGAATTACTAATGAAATACCGCAGTATTTCATTAATTCACTATCACTCACTGCCACGGAGTCAAGGTTATCCTCATGGCATGAGCGTATATGAATACTAAGATATGATGTCAGTTATAACAGGCAATAGAGGAGTGGAAACATAAATTTAATATCATGGTGATAGCAACATGCAAGCTAAAAGGGTCACAAGAAGTGACCGAGTCGACGCAAGTCTCCACCTCGTCTGTGGGCGATCTCATCTCTGCTTTATTTTTTGGTATTCCATGTAAGATTTCACTTTATGCATTACAAAACAATCCTTTCTTGGGGGCAACGTTTGTAAAAAGATAATAGAAATGTTGTTTTGTGAACATAAATGCATATATAAGACAGTAACACCACCTCGAGAGGTGGTGTTCCCAGCAACCTCAGAGCAACCTCATTACCATCCCTCCAAGCATTCATGGAAGCCATTTCGTGGCAGGAGGTTGCTCTAACATTGGTAAAGTTTCTTGGATCCAGCTCCTGGCAGCCAATGAACACTTGTAGGCGGGCTACCAACCGCCAACAGCAACAAATCTTTGTGGATGGTATTTTATGAAGGTTGGTATGTGAGCAGGAGGTTGTCTGTACCAACATAGACAACAACCAGCTTCTTGGATCCGGCCCCAGGAGCGCTAGAGACAGAGGCGGGGAGCCAGCCAATCATAGGAAAGCTGCCGCGTTCGGTCCCTCACACAAATTCAAACCCAGAAAATTTGCTAAAACGGAAAGGGTTGTACGTTATGCGGACTTTTTGGTCTAATTTATATAGCACGTTAAACCGGAAATTTGTTAGACGAAGGTTCGTTAAGCGGAGTATTACTGTATACAGATTCAATTGTTTGTTCAGTTTTATGGCAGTCTCTCTCTCTCTCTCTCTCTCTCTCTCTCTCTCTCTCTCTCTCTCTCTCTCTCTCTCTCTCTCTCTCTCTCTCTCTCTCTCTCTCTCTCTCTCTCTCTCTCTCTCTCTCTCTATATATATATATATATATGTCACTTATTCAGTTTTGTGGCAGAGTCTATATTTAGATTCAGTTGTTTGTTCAGTTTTGTAGCAGTGTGTGTGTGTGTGTGTGTATATATATATATATATATATATATATATATATATATATATATATATATATATATATATATATATATATATATATATATACCATATTTTACAGCTTACAAAATGCACTTTTTATCCTAAAAAATACCCTGAAAAATACTAGTGCGTCTTCCAAGGTGAATGTTGTATTGTAAGGCAGCATCCAACCTCAAGTGAGCTTGGACACTTGACAGATAGCGACCTGGATTTGTATGTTGAGTCGTTACATTATGATGTTAGCTTAAGTACTATTTAATTTAGCCTTTTATATTATGTAAACTCAGTACTTAGGTGTTACAAGTATTTCCAATACCATAATCCTTCCTGCAGCCTACTCATCGTGTGGAGAAAACGGGCTGCTCCCTCGTCTCATTGCAACACACAAATACAAGCACACGAACACACACATCATGCCTGGTGCCTTTATACCTTTATTAATAGAACATCCAAGTGGCTTACTCATTCAAGCAAGAGTCAAAACTCTACTTGTGAATTGTATTCACATTGATAAAGCCTGTGAAGCACGACTGCAAAATAAAATAAATACAAACTGCAGCACTGACGTGTTTGGTTTCGGCGATTGGACAAGTGATTCCGTAATGTAAATAACAGGTCCAAAACATGCTGTCGCCCGCCACTAAAACAAGAAGAGATGGACTGTTTCACTGTGTATATGTATTTACCCATGGTGTTTTTATTTACATAGTTTTAAATTTGTGGTGAGTGCTCCAGCAAATTTGTAATGAGTGGTGAAACAATAGTGTCTTGCAGGCTCCTTGCTTCTGATGTTTTTGTGTTCAGTGGTCGGGTATATGGTGAATGCGTTCTTGTATGAGAATGACTTTTTTTTTCTTAGAAATTTCTTTCAAATATTAGGGTGCATCTTCCAAGATGCAGCGTCTTGCAAGTCAGTAAATATATATATATATATATATATATATATATATATATATATATATATATATATATATATATATATATATATATATATATATATATATGTCAATCTGGAATGTCCATTTGCTTGGAAACTATATATTGACATATGGATTAAAGTCAGTAGTCTATATATAGACAATTTTTTATTTGGTAGTACACTCATCTGCCCTGCCGCCAGAAATAGGTTAGTATGGCCCTTGGTGTTAACTTTCTCAGTACATTTCAGTGAGTGGCTAGAGGTTGCTTTCACTTCGTTATCATACATAAGACTATTCGTTTTGCAGGAGGAACAAGCAGATGATGAAACTTATGAGCAGTTTGAGGAGCGTGTGGTTAACAAACGTGCTGGTCAGATGTTTGTCAGCATCAAGAAACGTCTCAGAAATAACAATATCCTATTCTCAGAATTGGTACATGGTAACAATAGAAAGCAGGTAAGCTATATATCTTCGTTTTTTATTTCAAAGATCAAAGTTTTGTAAAACATATTGTTAATTGATCTTATATATGCAATGATCACATTCATATTGCTGTTACTGTGTTATCAATATTTTATGAATCCTCTTTGATGATGCTCAGCAGATATTGTAACTACCTGTAAGATGGTTTCAATGAGTGATGGGAATGCTGAGGCAGATGTGTTAATAGCAGTATGACTTTTACAAAGTTGTATATCGTAGGAATACAGCTAATGATTTGATTTTATTTCAGGTGGCTCAGAAGTTTTATACTATGCTGGTATTGAAGAAGCTCCAGGCTGTTGAACTTAGCCAAGATGGACCCTTCACAGAAATGTTCCTCAGCAGAGGACCTTTGTTTGATAATGCTTCATTGTAAGCATGATACTGTTTGGGTCAAAAGAGAAAAAAAAGGAGCAGTGTGCCTAAGGAGATGGACTTTTCCTTTTTAAGTTGGAAATTATTTTGTTTAATAATGCAAGGCATTTAGATTTTTACCAAGAAATGTGAAGGCTCCCTTTTAATTTACACACACACACACACACACACACACACACACAGAGGCTTTTTTCTCCTGAATGATGCTGTATTGCATGTGCTAGCCATACTAATTAATGGTCCATATTTGTAATCAGTATATCAGGATTTAGAAGATTTCTTTTAATTTATTTTTGATACATTGTGTGGTCTGTTAAAAATTATATGCATTCTTGGGATAATAATTTGGTGTTTATAATTCTGTCAGTTTGGCATTACAAACTATTTTGTCTCTTTGGCTTTTCACATCCTTCCTTATACACACATACACTCATAAGCATGCAATGAAACAATATAAAAGTCACACCATAGCCTATATAGGCTTCCAGGGAGAATAGAAACTGATCCTCACAAACCCCACTGCTCTTCATTCATCTCACTCATGCACAACTACTCTCCATTTCTCCAGAGACATCCCTCTTCCACATGATGCTCTCTTCACTGTGTTCATCCATCCCATTTTGTGATCTTGCCTTAATTTTATACCTCTCTCTCTCTCTCTCTCTCTCTCTCTCTCTCTCTCTCTCTCTCTCTCTCTCTCTCTCTCTCTCTCTCTCTCTCTCTCTCTCTCTCTCTCTCTCTCTCTCTCTCTCTCTCTCTCTCTCTCATTAACTGTCACATCACTAACTATTCTGTTCAATCATCTTTGTCATTTATAACAACTATTTTCCCTCAGACTTTCTCATTTCCTCAGTTGATACATTAATGTCTCCACATGTACTCCAGAGGCATCTCATTTCTTTTATGTTCAAGTTCCTCCTCTTTGCTGATAATAAGAACAAGTGCAGGAAATACATGAAATGGAAGAAAACTAACTGATTGGGAGCTGAATACTTGAGCCAGTAAAGTTACCTGGTCTTTTCAAATTGTTGGCTAGTATCAAGCTTACATAGTTATCATTAGGAATCAGCCAGGGAATGCAGATAATTTGTGATCAGTTAGATACCAGTTTTATTTCTTCAGCTGCATTGTGGAATCCTTCAAGACAGACCCTACCCCTTTACGAAAAAAATAAATAAAATAAGATAAAATAAAAAGACAATACTAATAATTAATAAATAAAATCTTAAAATGGTTTCCAACATAAAACAAAACATAGTTATATTTTATAAATTATTGAAATTAGAAGTTTTAAATTCCAAAGAATTAAAAATAGAAATTAACTTTGCAAGTTTGCATACATTGCAAAGCTGTTTTCACAATGGGTACTTTGGGAAGTGAACCCAATAGTTATCGGGATCATATTTATTATTCATTTGGCTGTGAGTATTAGGATGTAACCTCTCCAATTTAAAATTATATATATATATATTTTTTTTTTATCAGTCATGTCTTTTTTTTTTTTTTTTTTTTTTTTTTTTATGCATGTGTGATGGTAGAGAGAGAGAGGAGAGTTTTTGTGATTGGTTTTTAATTTATGACCATTTGCCAAGGTCTTGTATTTATTTTGAAAATTATCAGTATAGAATGCAAGGTTTTGTAGTTTCCACATTGCAGATTTATTCCAAAGAGTCAATGTCTATGGAATGTACAACACTGCACTGTTTTTTTACACTAGGATACTGTGGAGAGATAAGCTGTTTTAAGGTTATGATGTCCTTATTACACTGAACTCAGTCCAGCGTGTTGTAGTTTGCAGAACGATATACAAAGTACAAATTTTACTTTATGAGATGTCTACAGCAGATCTCTCTTGAGCTCTGGCTTGAAATTGCTCTTTATGATAGTGGTACATGTGAGGGCTTCTTCAGTCACACATTAGATGTCATTATAGAAAGAACTTTATATATAGAGATGTAGGGGGACTTTCTACCTCTACCTGTTGGATATTAAGTTCATTAAGTTAAAACTAATATTCCATAATCTCCATTCTTTTTGCATTAAAATGTGAAAGATATTTCATTATAATTTTACATATGTATTTTTCTGTGTGTTTGTGTGAATGTCAGGCAGTTGAATTGTACAAATGTCATAATAGTTCTGTAAAAGTTTCTAAAAAATTTTAATATGCTCTTTGTGATCCAGTGATATTTTAAGATTTATAAGAACACTGTGTTGACAAAATTGGAATTGAATTACTTAATTATTTTCAGTGTTACCATGTTAGATGTAAAAAATAGACAAAAAAAATCAGAGTATTTATAGAAAACTTTATGGAAAAATACAGTTACTGACAAAAAGGTTTTATTTATAACCATTTGATGTATATTTCATAATCCTACTTTACATTGGTAGTTGTCCGGAGGCAAGAAAATTCAAGTATTGCATTTAAGGTTGATGATATATTGGGACATTTTTCTGGAGGAAAGGTAATAACATCCTTTTTAACTTTAAAGCAAAAATTGTATATCATCACATTTCACTGGGCGCACTAAATCAGATACATATCACAATGTTAATTTCAGGTTTTGCACTTACACTAGCTGACTTTATTTCAGGCCAATTGCCAGTAATAGTAACAATCACCTTCCTCTCAAGAAGCAATGAAATGGCACAGAATGAAATTATATGATGAGTGAAGATATAGAGCACATTCAATATCACAGCCATTAGAAGTAGTGTCACCAGTATCACTAATTTATCTTCAAAAGAGGAGCACTGCAGCTGGTTGCTACAGAACAAGGCAGTCAGTACCGTTTAATCATGCCTTATAAAAAAGAAAAGTAGAAATGTGTAAACATTCTGAAGTACTACATCCTAATACACAGCAGATGACCATCACACTGTACTGAAACATTCATTTTTTCTTATTAGCCCACTTGAAGCAAGTGTGCAATAAAGCAGTATATATATATATATATATATATATATATATATATATATATATATATATATATATATATATATATATATATATATATATATCATAGACTAAGTGTATTGAAAAATAGGAGAAAATACAAATATTGGTACATATTGCATACAATAGTTACTTAAAAGAAAGCAACAAATAAGAGGGTATTAATGGGATGTTAGAGGAAGTCACTAAGAAAATAATTTAGTAATGATGGTAAAACAAAGGAATAACAGGTGGCACTTATTAGTCATAGGAAAAGACTGTATAGAACAATCTGTATTCACTCAATGTTGCTGTATATGAGTAGCTCCATGGGAGAACAATCCTAACATCATCCCCAGTGAAAGCATGTATTCCAAAGCAAAGGGGAGCTCAAGGCGTCCTCTTCCATTAGATGCTGCTTAGATTATTCTCTCTATGACAATATGGTATAAACTTCAATTAAATGTTGCATATGCAGTGGAAGCGGATGTCTTGAGTTCCCATTTCCATGGGAATACACATTTTTTCTGGGGATGGCGCTTGGATCGTTCTCCCACAGAGCTACGCATATCCACTAAAGAAGTGGAAGGTTGGGGGAAGGGATGGTTTAGTTACTGTTCATCATACTCTATCAGGTTCTCATCTTCATCTCCTTTACAGTCATTGTCATCTGCCTCCTGTTCTCCCTTACAGGGACTTGGTATGAGTAATGAAGGGCAGGAGATCCTTGATGTACATAGTAGTGTGGTCATTGGCCCAGGGTGACACGTTTCTTATACGAAAAAATACTGATTGGACAAAAGATGGCTATGGGCTGTGTGCCGTATGCTCTCACTGGCTGGCTAACCTTGAGCCTGTCTGGTTCTAAATCAATGCGCCACTAGGCTCAACTACCAAACACAACATTTGCTTCCCAAATCAATAGGTCGTGAATTCACTGGCTTCTACAAGACTTTCAACCTTATTGATGTTGGAAAACAGTGTGGCAAACAACATAGCCAGATAGAGGAAGAGCTGCCAATTCTGTAGATATGAATACCTTGAAAATCAGGGAGGCGGCACTTGAGCCCCTATGGTTCTAAGGCCATCATATATTATATATATATATATATATATATATATATATATATATATATATATATATATATATATATATATATATATATATATATATATATATATATATATATATATATATATATATATAATTGCTATCAAATACAAACAGCAAAAGATGTCTTACCTCAGTCATCTCCTTTTAAAAGGGATTTCAGCTTAGTACATATATGTATAGATATACAAAATACAAAAGTATATGTTTAAGTAAAGCAGTTAGATCATTACCATTAAATCAGCAATCAAGTAACAGCAGTATTACATTGGTTTTGTAAGTGTTTCTGAAGTAAGTATGAGGTGATTATAAGGAACTTTGTTACTCACATGTGGCAGGCATGTGGCTTGGAGACCTTATAGTGAGGTGATGTACTTACTATTGATACTACTGTTTTACTATTGATTCAACCTGTTTGCCATGTTGCCTATTATAAGTAACATTCATTTTTTTTATGCATGAAGTATTACATTGCAACAATATTTTGTGACCAGGGGTGTTTCCATGACCAAATTAGTCTCTCTCTCTCTTTCTTTTATCTCCTCTGTCAGAAAGCAATATTTTAGTGCATTAATATGTTATAGTAAAAAAAGTAATAGGAATAACATTGGCAAAGAGGAAATAAAAAAAAATATTATATTCTTGAATGTTAGACACAAACTTCTCCTTCATGGCAGAACTTGGTGAGCCTGTATTGTTTTGGTGACTTTATGAACACTAGCAGATATGTGGTTGTCCTAGATAGCAGTCTGCTCTTTCATGTGTTACTGTTAATTTCTTGAATCCCTCATGCAGACCAAATATATAGATATCTATATCTATATCAATCAATCTATCTATCTATCTATCTATCTATATATATATATATATATATATATATATATATATATATATATATATATATATATATATATATATATATAAGAGAGAGAGAGAGAGAGAGAGAGAAATATATATATATATATATATATATATATATATATATATATATATATATATATATATATATATATATAATCATACAGTGGGGCCGCCGTGGTGTAGTGGGACTGTGCGCGCTCTGTGGGCTGAGGGTTCTAAAGTGCACTGGTTCAAATCCTGGCCATGGTCCGAGGTTAGGAAGGGCATCCACTCAGGGTAACGGTTCCCAATGCCAAAACCAAAGTCCTCCTGACTCTTTTGTCAGGAGGCACCATCCTAGCCCTAATATAATAGGGAAACCGGACGTGAAAAAAATATATATGTATATATATATATATATATATATATATATATATATATATATATATATATATATATATATATATATATACAGTGGTACCTCGACATATGATTTTAATCCGTTCCGTGACGATCATTGTATATAAAAAAAATTGTATATTAAATAAATTTTTCCCATAGAAATTAATGGAAATAAAATTAATTTGTTCTTGTGATACAAATTTATCCCCACCCAAAATTAACATGCTTTAAATACCAACCAAATATAGATTTAATATAAGATAAATACAATGTTTATTGTATGCATGATATAAATGAACTATATTGCCCAAAATAACAACTTAACCTGCAAAATTCGGGACACATCGATAGATGTTCATCATGTAAGACTCAGGGCATGTCGATAGACATTTAGGCTTTATACTGCTATATTTTGGCTATTTTCTTCCCGTTTTCTTTGCTTGTGAGCTGGCAACACTCATCAAGAGTAAACATATGCTCTACATCACTGTGTCACCAACGATGGATGGTGAGGGCAGAGCAACAATGATTTAACTGTGTCTGATTCCGCCACCTCTCCGTGTCCCTTACTTCTATACCTTGGGTCTCTTGCCATGTTACAGGGAGACAACTTTTGAATGAGAGTGGTATCAGAACAGGAGAGAGAGAGAGAGAGAGAGAGAGAGAGAGAGAGAGAGAGAGAGAGAGAGAGAGTGAGAGAGAGAGAGAGAATACAAGAGGCCTGTTTTCTCTCGCTTTAGCCAAGGCCGCTGAACCCGATTGGACGCAAGGCCACGTAATCCGATGATACTACCTCATTCTACCTGTGATATTTTGGTGACCATGACATCTAGAGACTTCTGTTTTTTTGCACTGAAAAGAGGAAGAGTTGCTTGTGGACAGAACACTATTTGTACTCACTTCTTTATTGAATTTCTAAGTGTAATCAGTATGTAAATACAGGCTATTTTGTGTGTTTCTCGCCAAACTTTTACTTTTGGGACCCATAATCATGGGGTCTTGAGTTCACAAAACTTAAGAAAAAATACACACTTCCAAGGAGCACAGACACATACATGCACAAAGGATGAACAACAATAAAGAACACAGGCTGAATGTTCGGGTGGACGCGGGTAGCTGAGCGATCACTGCGCCACCTATCGATGGCTATTCGTATCTTAAAAATATCTTCGTATTTCAAAGCGTAAATTACATGAAATTTTTCGTTGTACATAAAAATATTGTACGTTGGGGCAATCATATCTCGAGGTATTACTGTATATATATATATATATATATATATATATATATATATATATATATATATATATATATATATATATATATATATATATATATATATATATATTCTTTTTTTTTTTTCCTTGAGACATTTCTCCAGGCTATTTTCTTAGCTTTAAAGTGACTGATAATTAATAAAGAAAGGTGCTGTGTAGCAAGAAGTAAGTAATATCAAGATTCCTGGTCAGGCATTGCAATCAACTGATAAAACACTGACAGAAATGCAAGGTATGCTTATCCAACCTATTGTCCCAAGACATGCCAGAGGCCTGGTTGAATGGGGTTTAGTTATCACTGGCCAAAGTGCTCCCTTTCCCATGAATTACGTGAAGGGTTGGATGTTTGTAGCCTAGGTGTTCCAAAGCACATCATCTCACCTATTCACAAGTTTACAAGATTGTATACTTTTTGCTCAGTGTCTTCTTGTTATGTGTTGTATACTTTTGTGTTTAAGTGATGAGACATTTAGTACAGGTGGTGAAGGAATAGTTTTCATGTACTCAAAGGTAATAGTTTGTTTTGGTAAAGAAATAAAGAAGCACTGTAAAATGCACACTTTCCATTGAACACTGCCATCCAGTAATCAGAGCACTGATCCCCCAACATGTTCCTCCAAGAAGAAGGAGCTTGCCTCTCTAATGTCCAAGAACAAGTACTGTATATATGATATTTTGATATATCATGATATATTCTGTAGATGTTCATGTGTCTGTCTTACTTCTTCAGCTAATTCTTTCATTTCTTAAGTTTGTCTGCCAACAACATTCAAAATCTAATCCTATATTCTGTATACATATTGATATCTTAGTCAAAATAAAATCTGATGTTATTAAGGGCCATACATAATTTCTTCAAATCACATTCTTATTCTATAAATGGACACTTTTCTTGAGGTGTTACCTTTGTCAAGGTAAAGGCATCATAGGTGTGATTAGTTGATTGATGCAGACAACTACCAAAGTCCTTGCCTGGCCATCTCTAGAACCTTATGGTCAGATCCTGTTGGCACCAAAGTATAATGTGAAAAAGATTTAAGTGTATTGCTTATATATATATATATATATATATATATATATATATATATATATATATATATATATATATATATATATATATATATATATATGAATTATCATCTCTTAAGTCCTTTCATAGAAATCACTAAGGTAAGGTAAATGCAGTTGCATATATAAATTTTTTGCTTGCAAGAGTCCATATTTTTGTCATTCTTTTTTTTGCATAACCTTTCCAGTTTTCCTAGCATAATAGTGTTCCTTCAAAACATGTTCTCTAATAAGTCTTCCTACATGTAAAGATTTCATAATTTTTCTTTAATAATATATTTTCTAAACCAAGTAATATCAACTAATGAATGAAATACAGTGGAACCTTGGTTCATGGAGAAATCAGTTCACGAACATACTTTTTTAGTGATTTTTCCAGTGGTTCCCCTTAGCAGGCAAGCACATGCTCTGTTGTGTTTTGTAGCTCCTGCCATGTAAAGTGTTCCTCAGAATGTTGCATATGTAAGCATTACTCTTTGGGTCCTTTTTGCAGCTATTGAGTTATTTTAGTCTTCTTCATTGCAGTAAAAAGCAACCTAAATATGTTATGGTGGAATTCAAGGAAACAACAGCAAAACATGAAAATGGTTTCCTTGTTTTCGCCATTCCCAGACAGCATTGCATAGCAAAACCCACTCTCTGTATAATTTTGAAGAATGTGCTGGTGAATATGTAGTTATGTATGCATATGGCTGCTTTTCAATTTAAAAAATTGTTTCAGTCTGCAAATATTTTAGTTTGCAATGAGAGTCACAGAATGGATTAAGTTCATGAATCAAGGTTCCACTTTAGTACTTGAAAATACTGACCTTTTTCATCTGTTACAACATCAAAATTTTTCATAACAGTTGATGCATGTGCATCCAGAAACTGCATTTCTGTAGGGGACAAAGTTTCCCCAAGCTTCTGTAGAGCACTTAGTACTTCAACCTGAGAAGTGACATTAACTATTAGTTTTTAAGTAATTTTTTAATACAATTTCTAAAATATAAGGCACTGTTCTATTAGAACTTTTACAATATTCATACTAAACATCAACTAAGATACAAACTAATTTGAAAATTAATTATATGTCTTATTAGTGGGATATGATTCTTTAACATCCTATAAGTTCTTACCTTCTGTTGTTCATATACATCCAATGGCAGCTTGCCAATCTTCTGGTCTCTTTCAATTTGTGAGAGCTTTTCCCTTAACTGGTCTGGTTGTTTCTTTGCAAACATCTGAATGACCTCTGGTGTCTTGAAGGCTTGAGATATGGCTGCTTGAATAGCCTAAAAATTAATAACAATATATAAATAGATATGTAAATATGTTAAGACTTAATCACAAACTGTAGAATGAATGAATGAAACAGGATTAGCATTCACAACATAAACAAAAATATAGTTTTCAATGAAGGCTAGAAAAAAGTGGATGGAGGTAATACACACCTCTATGTAAATAAAAAAATTTCTCCAAAGAATAAAAAGAGAAAAAAAACTGGATAGCAAAGCAATGAACCTCAACTAATGCAGATAATTCAAAGATAAAGTGTAGTATAGCCTTAATGTCCCCATTAAAGAGATATTACTGCTTGCTGTCATCTACCTATCTACCTATTCATATCTCATTCAACAAAATTCATGTCTAGATATCCTATTTTAATTGTTATTTTAGGTTCAAGATTTTGTAATGCTGGTTTTTCTTTTTCTGGTGGTTTATCATTACATTTGAGGACATGTCATATTTTTCAGTCATGGTTCTCTAATCTCTCTATTAATCATGAAAGGTGCTATGAGATATATAGACCGCTAAAGTGTGAGTGGATGTGTGCATTATAAATGCTAAGCTAACAACTTTTCTGTCATATTCTAGCCAATGTTAACATCCAACAGTTTGTGTGAAGTAGAACAGCAACTTCATCTGAGCAGTGTTACACATATATAAACATAATAAGAGTTACTACTCCAAGGCGGGAGGCTGTGGCATAGTGGATAAGGTGGTGAGCATGGGATCAGGCAGACGTCCACGCATAGGTTCTAATCCCACCACATACCGCTTTGAAGCTATACCATTTTTTGAATGGTTTAAAGTTACCTATATGTTACCATGATACCCAGATTCTAGGTAGTTACACCAAAGAAGCGTTTGGGTGGTGATAAGGGTCCTAATATGGCTACTACTGTAAATAAAATTACCTGCATCACTAATGGGAGGAAGCTTCACAGCACTTCCCACATATACTCTTCCAGTATGCCTACAGGTGCTATAGGCCATAACATTAAGAAAAAAAAATAATAATAATAAGACATTATAAGCCACAAAAATCAAAATTATTACTTATTGATAACATAGTGTACATCAGAACTTACCAACTGCATAGCACTAAATGAGTCAACCAGGGTCATATCTCCACTTGTCATGCGGGAAAGTGACGACTGAAACTCATTTAGCTGCTCAAGAGTGTCCTTGCGGGCATCTTCATATTCCTCGGGGTCTAGCTCTGCCCTGTCATTATCAATATAACCATGCATATATGTTAACTAGTAATTAACATTACACATATTATTTTTCCATATTTTGTTCTTTATAAAATACAACCAAAAAAATTGCAAAAATAAAACTCAATGTGTAAAAATCATGTGAATTTAGTGTGGTGGTCAGTATATTCTGCTAATAATTCTATTGCTAAATTTTCAGTAATGTCTCTGCTAAGTGCTGGGAAAAGTTTTTTGATAATGGGTTTCATTAATCAGATAAAGAAAAAAAACAATAATTAAGCCAATTGCAAATTTAGCTTCTGTCTCAGATCTACTTATCATTTAAGTAGAAAGAGAACCTCTGAAACTCTTACTTGCATTCTTCAAGATCTGCCAGTTGTGTCATCAACCGGTCAAGCTGCTCCTCCATCTGCTGCCGGAGCCGATGGGTCTCACTCTCTCCTCGACTCACCATCTTTACAGTTGTACTGGTATTAATGGAATTATGAATTACGTAGAATTCTGTGAGTATAGCATTATTCATTTTTTTTTCTCTGGCAATGTATAGCAAGTAGATAAGTATGACAGCATAAAATAATTTGAACACTGGAGTAAATTCTTAGTTTTTTTAATAATAGTGGCACTGGCTTACATAAAAAAAAAAGCCCACTGAGATGCCACTTCCCAAAGAAAAGTAAAAAAGATCATCTGAATTTGGAGGACGAGTGTCTTGAAAATGTATCTAAATTCTGAACACCGAGACAGGAATGTTGGTGTGCTTCTGAATATTGTAGCATGAATAAGTTTTAACATTTAGGGGCATTATATATAATATTCCTCTCTGTATCACAGCTCTCAGTCTGTCATGTATGTCAGCCTCTCAATTCATCAATCCTGTTGGGTTAGGATGATACATTAGCTTAGAACTTGCCAAGAGTTTATTAGAATAATTGATGTTGACATTGAGAAGAAATATGTAACCCAAAAGGATGTAATTTTTTTCATTTTCACACATATATCACACTAACATTACTAACCTCTGTGATGCATAGCCCAATGTGTGTTAAATAACTACAATTCTTTATGAGTCATGTCTTATTAGAATATAATGCACCAGAAAAGTATAGTTTGTCTACCTACCTTTTTCGCGTTGGCCTGTGAGGGAAAGATTCTTTGTAAGTGAGACTGAACAATAACTGATAATATTCAGTGTTTAGTGACAA
This sequence comes from Portunus trituberculatus, assembly GCF_017591435.1. Lineage (NCBI taxonomy): Eukaryota > Metazoa > Arthropoda > Malacostraca > Decapoda > Portunidae > Portunus > Portunus trituberculatus. The sequence continues at coordinate 30,577,926 of NC_059301.1, forward strand.
TATTTCCACGAGTTAATACTAGTGTGACTAATATTCCCATTTCTCAGTTCCTGTCACATGAAATGCCTTCCATGTGCCATGAATCCCTTCAGTGTATATTATATCACTGATAACTTTAACGATACTATTAGCACCTGATAAAATTGCAAAAATCTGTTTTAGCACATACAGATAACATGAACTTTCACCTACACTCAGAAATAAACATAATCATACTTTAATAACAACATAACAAGGCTTATGATGTCTGTAAAATGTACCAGTGTGGCAGTACAAAAGTACTATATGAATTAATATTTACATTACAATCTACATGCATATATATAATATATATGTATATATACCAGTGGTAACTGCTTTCCAGTCCTTGTCACTATCAGCTGATGAGTGTCATTTTAACAGGGCAACGTAGGGTAACGTTTGACAACTTGAAAGTCTTCCTTCTGGCCAACACGAACCTGTGACTGCAGGATCGTGTTCTAGGCAGAATACAGACTACTGATGTGTGTTCAACATTCTATCCCTTAAATTTTAAAAGAATAAGGGATGAAAAAAAAAATGTGATTAAGTGAGTGATGATAATATGACACACTACAATGAGTCTTATTAATTATTTCCTGATGAAAGTGTGAGAAAAGGTTAATTGTAAAAATATGTATTTATTGCTTCGTACAAGAATAATATAAATAATGTAATGATAATGTTCTCATGCGACTGACAGAAATCTCAGGTTGCATCGTCTACGGTACCTAACTAATTATATCTAGGTAGGTAAGTGATATTGTATGAAAAATTAACCGTAAGAAAATTTGTTTACTGTTCTACATGAAGAACGTATCAAGTGGACTTTCCTTCCACAGTTAGACTTCCTGCATTTGTTATTTTCCTTCTGGCCGCGCTGTTTGCTTCCTATGAGTCATCAAAATCACGCCATCAACTAAGCTGTGTAGTGTGTGGTCGTGACAGTGACGCCCCTCCTTCGTTAC